>NC_041382.1:414771900-414814377 GCF_002162155.2 Triticum dicoccoides
GGGGGGGGCTCCGTTTCCAGAGAGGGTCAACTCACCACGAGCGGCCCGCCAGGTTCCATGTGTCCACCCAGAAGGCTGTGTTGGACAATTATGAAATTCCATGAATAATTTGAGAATATAAATACCCTTCAATTTTTTGGAGAATATAAATCATGATTGAAATAATTATTAGGATGTAGCCGTATCATATAAGATGAACAAAACATCATAAATAGGAGCATTGCACATGCAACAGTAGCCATAATAAAAAAATATTAAGATCACAACACACGTACTGGTTGATTGTAGATGAAGTAGCACAGGCTGTTGCAGAGGCGATGTTATCGAGGACGACGTTGGCGAAGACCGGTCGAAGCAGACATTGATGACGACGACGTGCAGCAACGCCTAACTTTGGAGGTAGACGACCTGTTATGAACAATGTGACCAGTCGCACATAACCCTTCCTAAAAACCTAATATGCCCTCTCCCAATGCGGGATTATAAGAGCAAGAGGTTCCGGAGACCTGCTCCCCCACTCGTCGGTGCGCGCCATCGTTCAGGATGGAGTAGACTACGATGGCGGCACAAATAGGCCCGAGTCCTGCCAGGTCAGGCGAGGCAGGGCGAGCAGGCGCGCGTGGTGTTGTCTTTCTCTTCTCGTATTGTCGGTGTATAAAAGTAGGGGCTCTCCTTTTGCACCCCTTTACTTGTGCACGGGCAGTCAGAGCCGCGCCCACGGCCACACTAAGCAGGGCAGAGGAGGGAAGCCGGAGCACAAGACGACCAAAGCAACGCCAAGACCAGAGGCGCAAGGAGAGCAAGACGGCGAGGTGGACTCCCCCGGCAGGACCCTTGCCGGGGTGGCTTCCGCAGCCTCGGCAAGATCCTTGCCGGGGCAACTTGCCTGAAGCCAGCAGAGCGCGCCACCCTTGAGCCCAAGGGATTCCAACACCATCAACCATATTGGAACCAAGGCTCGGGAGGCACCTCCGTGGTGGCATGCAGATCTTTGTAGAGATCATAGATACACAAGATCAGATGAGAACCAGAAGACCACGATCCTTGGCAAGATCCTTGCCAGGGAAATCCACGAGACCCCCGGCAAGATCCTTGCCGGGGATGACCGTGGTGCCACAGCGAGACCCTTGCCGGGCCCTCGGCAAGACCCTTGCCGAGGACGCCTGTGGGGCCGCAGCCAGGCCCGCGTCTGCCAAGACTCCACCGCCGCTCCCATACAGCTGCCAGCTCGACCAGCTGGGCAGGCATCTGCGTGGCAGCGCGCGGCCTCTACGCCAACTCAGCAAGCACCTGCGTGGTGGCATGCAGATCTTCGTGAAGGCTCCACCACCACGCTAGCCCAGCAGCCAGCCAACGTGGCGCTACAATGCCTCGTCAGCTTGGACGCGCGTCGGAGCCAGGCGAGGCGACGACAGCTGGGACGAGCTTCTTTGCCGTCCCCAATAAAGTAAGAGGGACACGTCGGTAGCGCATTAAATGCATTTTTCCGACGATGCCAGGAGATAGACTCAGCCCCTGTACAACTTTCCACCTCCTGTGTGCCATTGTGGTGATCCCTTTTTGTCTATAAAAGGAGCCCCGAGGCGTACTAGAGGGGGATTCGGATCTTTTGGACTAGGGAGCCACCGCAGCTAGTTCAAGAACACAAGAACACCCAAATATACATCAAAGCAGGACTAGGGTTTTACGCGTCTCCGTGGCCTGAACCTGGGTAAACGATTTGTGTGCTGACCGTCAGACCCGCTCTTTGCACAACCCCGCACCCGCCAACCATAGAAGGGATCCTAGTGACCCCATAGGTGTCGTTTCCCACCGACATCTCTGGCGCGCCAGGTAGGGGGTGCGCAGTTGTGAAAATCCGGTCTGGTTGAAGCAACGGCTTCATCGTGGCCGTCACTTCAAGCAAGAAGACGACCGAACAAATGGCGTCCTCGGTGGACGCGACGAACGCTCACGCAGCGGCAGAAAAGCTAAGTCATGCAAAACTTTGAGTAATTCCTTTTTATATATAAGGTTATCGTCCTCGACGATCTTGCCCTGTGTATGGAAAACCTGCACGCAATGGGGCTCTACCACTATTGGCAACACCCTCGTTCTGTTTTGAGTCCGTTCAACAGTTCGAGCGGCTGCGTCGAGAATGGCAGGGTGACCTTCTGCGATTGGCAACGCTCTCGCTCTGTCTCGAGTCCGCTCGATAGCTCGAGCGGCCGCGTCAAGAGCAGTGAGGTGGTTTTCCGGGCAGCAAGCATACCCGGCAGGCAATTGGGGATCCGTCCTCAAGGCGCCGCCTAGGTTTCTGCGCCGGCAAACCTACCCGGTTAACGTAGGGTCGACATACAAAGGGAGATCAAACGGGAAAATAACATGCATCGTTTCAAAAGTACTACAGGGTTATATTACATCATTTGTTGTTGCGGTTCTAACTAAAGATAAAAATTGTCTTGGTCATGAACCTGTAGCGGCGATAATAAACAGGGTGCCTAGTCCCGGCGCTGGCCTTGTACCCTCCGAACTCCGTCGATGCGGCTGATGACGAGCTCGATGCGCTCCTCGAGAGGCGCGGGATCCATGTCGTCCGGCAAGCTATCCAGCAAAGCTTCGAAGTCGAGGTCAGGGTTTCAGTACGCCATCTTGGTGAGGACCTTGGTCATGGCACCCCGGCAAAGCCTCCGGGCCTCTTCGGCCAGAGAGGTCGCCCTGTTGGAGTGGAGCCGCTCCAGGGCCCCAAGAACACCCTCGAAGAACAGGGTCAGCCTGGCATTAGGACTCACGTTTGGCTCTAGGATGTACCTCACGTTAGACATCCCCATGGTAGCCAGCTGCGTGGTGATCCTGCCGGCGACGTCGGCGAGGCGGCTGACCCAGAGCTTCTCGCCCGCCACAAATTCCGCATGGCTGGCGGCGCCGTTCTTCCACAGCTGCCTCTCATTCTCCAGATTCTTGGTCAGGGTCTCCTCCCGGGCCCTGACCTCGGAGAGCGCCCCCTCAAGACCCTCCAGCTTCAGCTTCAGGTCCTTGATGGACTTGTTGGCCGTGGAGAGCAGCTCGACCTTGTCGAGGACTGCGACCTGCGCATCAGCCAAGGCGCCCTTGGCCGCGTCCCTCTCCCCGTCAGCTCCTGGATCTGCTTCGTCAGCCCGTCCCGCTCCACCTCTAGCTTGTTCACCTTGCCGGCGTGGACCTGGGCCTGAGCATTGAGGGCCTCCTCATGCCTCCGCTCCAGCTCCTGGGTCCGCTGCACAACAAGCTCCTGGACCTCCTCGTCCTTGCCGCGGAGTGTCGTGGCGAGTTTCTCCTCGCGAGCGGCAAGGTCCTCCTCCTGAGAGTTCAGCTCGGCCTGGTGCTGACGCCTAGCGGCCTCCTCCTTGGCGGCCTGTTGACTTGCCTCCTCCCGGGCCTTCTCGACATCAGCCTGCTTCATGGTAAGCTCCAGCTTGCACTCGGCCAGCTGATCCTGGGCGCTCTTCAGCTCCTCACTGGCCTGGCAGAACCAAGCCTCCGTCTCGGCGCCGCGACCTTGGAGGTCCACCTCCGCCTTATCCACCGCTGCCATCCTGGACTTGGCCTTGTCCAGGAGGGCACGGTGAAGCGCCTGAAGCTTGTGGAAGTTGGCGCTCATGCTCTAGAGGAGCCGCTCCTCCTAGGAACCGCCGCCACCGACGCTCGGTTCGTCAATGACCTCAAGGCCGGCGGCGGCAAGCACCTCATCGTCGAACAACCCCCCTCGGCGAGCGCCCTGGTGCTCACCGTCCATGGGAGGTGGACGAACAGGTCGTCGCCCACCTTCAGATAATTGCCCGAGCCAGAAGCGGCGGAGTAGGAAGGATAGTCGTCGACCACCTCCTCCTCGACAGCGGCCTTGCTGGCCTCCCCGACAGGCCCCTTGTCGGCCTCCTCGGCAGCGGCCTCGCCAACCTCCCCGGCAGGCCCCTCAGCGGCGTCCTCAGCAACGTCCTTGGCCGCCTCCTCAGCGGCGATCTCGCCAGCCTCGGCCGCGGCCTCTCTGGTGACCTCTCCGATGATGGTGTCCACGTCCTCCCGGTCCGCCGAGGAAGGATCTGGGTACTGATAAGGAGGATGAGGCGAAGTCAAGATCAAAATTTGAAAGAAGAAAAACGAGCGGGAACGGGAGGCAAACAACTCACCTGTGCCGAGCTGGGACAAAGTGGCCCCCTCCCCACCAACATTAGGTGCCAGGACGGAGCCGCGGGCGCCCGGGTTCGCCTCCTCCTCCTCCGTGCGCATGGGCTCAGTGCTTGGCGCCCTTGCCGGGGACGCCCCTCGGGGCGGCGTGGTCGATGGGGGCGGCGTGTTGAGGTTGGCCCTCAGTGGCTCCTCATGCTGCCGTTCTCCTCCTGCAACCATGACAAGGTCAGCACCAAGAAATCGTGCCCCAGCGCACGTCGATGGAGAGCGAGTGATGAACGCACGCTGAGGGCTACGCCGGGGGCTGCTCTCCACCACCACCAGCGGCGTACTCGAGGTGCCCGCCGGGGGCTGGCCGCCCGCCGAGGCCTTGGACCTCTTCGCCACCCTCTGCGCCAGCGTCTCCCTATCCCTGCGAAGATGAAGACAAGTCAAGAAAAGTGGCACGGTCCGAGGGGACGTAGATGACAAAAGACGAGACACTTACTCATCCTCCGCCTCTTCTTTCGCGGCCTTCCTCTTCCTCCTCGGGCTAAGATACCCGAGGTCAAAGAAGACCTCCGTGTCGTTACCTTCGGGAGGAGGGGAAGCAGGTGGCGTTCGGGGACGCTTGGACGGAGAAGGGGCATCCGCTTTCTTCTTCACCACTGCAACCTTGACCGCCTTCCCCGCCGCTGCGGCCCTCGTCTGACGCATGGCACCTCCGGAGGTTGTTGTGGTTGTGCGGTCCTGCCGGGCCAGATCGGCTCACCTGAGATGGCCCGCCGTAGGACACGCCCTCTCCCCGTGGCTGGGGGGGGGGGGTCGACAGCCTCGACCTCCTCCCCGGACGATTCATCGGCCTCATCTTCAATGAGAGGGGCCCCGGTGCCGGCGTTGCTGGCCTCCCCAGCAGATTCCGCCCACTAGGCGAGCTCCTTCTCCTCCGCGGCCGCTGCGGCCTCGTCCTCCACGCTGCCAGTGCTGCCGGCCTCCTTGGTGAGTGCCGCCTGCGCCTTCCTGGCGGCGATGTAGTCCAGCTCCGCTTGGGTGGTGTCCTGGATGAGCAGGGGCTCTTCGCGGACGTACTTCTCCGACAGGGTGTCGAAGAACTCCTGCACCTGGCCCGCCTCCGGCTCGACCCAATTCGGGTCAAGGCCGTGCGCATTGTAGTCCGGCATCATGGCGATGATGTCGGTTTGGCAGGAGTTGTTGCTCAGCAGGACCGCCCCCGCCGGCAACCCGAACAGGGGCCCCTTGGCGACCTTGCAGGTCCTCTCGGCCATGCCGTCGCGGTTCACGTCGAGCTAGAAGAGCCGCTGACAGAAGTGGGCGTGCCCCATCACCGTGAAGTTGTGGTTCAGGCCGGGGCGGAGCCGCATGATGTCAGCCGCGTTGCTGAAAAGCCAGGCCGGCCTCCCCTTGTTGTGCAGAGGAGCGATGCGGCGGCGGATGAAATCCGCCCCAATCATCTTTTGGGTGAGCCCGGCAATGACGAGGCGGTGGATTCTGGTGATGGCAATCGTGAGCTTCCCATCCTGGGCGTCGACATCGCCCCAGTCGTCTCTGCGAACCGGCGGCGTCTGGCGAACCTGACAAAACTCCTGAGGGCCCTCCTCCTCAATACAGCACCACCGGCTCCGCCACTCCTCCCACCTCTCCTTATGGGTGCCCTTTGGATACGTCCCCTTCTGCAGGGTCCTTGGGATCCAGGCGACACAACCGGAAATGGCGCCTCCCCTCTGGATCTGAGGGTAGAAGTAATGACGGAAAAGCGCCGTGTTGGGGTGTACTCCGGCGAAGCCCTCGCAGAGATGGGCGAAAAGGGCCATGCACACCATGACATTTGTAGTAAAAACCAGGAGGTGGAAGCCGTAGATGTGCATGACGTCGTTGAAGAAATCAGAGAAAGGGGGACAGAGGCCACAGGAAAAGTAATCGACGAAGAATGGGTACCGATTCGGGACGGCCTTGGCACAATCATCGGGGATGACACGCGTGGACGGATGCCCCGTTGTCTCTCCCCCCATCTTGCGCCCCCACAGGGGCTTGAAGTTGTCCCGGAGGTGGACCGCGTCGACCATCGAGGGGAAGTAGGCAAGCTGCGTCCGCCGCGCCGCTGACTCGCTCTCCGGTGGCTCCGTCCCCCCGACATTCTTGGCCACTCCTTTGCCCTTGCTGGTTTTGGGTGCCATGGAGGCTGCAAGAGGTGAAGGGGAAGGGCAGCGAAAATGCGGCGGCGGCGAGTGAGGGCAAGAGCTTGAGGAGGAAGAAGGAAGGGATGGCGGTTCCGAGATTGGAGAAGGCACATAGGGTAAATGAGCAACACGCCCGCGGTTGTTCTTTTTTACGGGGAAGGCGCGGGCCGCCTCTTTACCACGATGTGACTCATGCGTGCGAAAACCGCCCCACACATGATCCCCACATCACGCATGACCCCCCCCCACGTCGCGCGTTCAAGGCGGGTCGTGGGGAAGCGCAGCGGACGGGAAGTTACTGCGGTAAAAATCCGCCCACCTGCCCGCGCACCGTTCTGGGCCTAGCCCAACAACGCGTCGCGCTTATGTGTGGCCCAAGCCAGGGGGCTCCTGTTGGTGTACAAAAGTAGGGGCTCTTCTTTTGCACCCCTTTACTTGTGCACGGGTAGTCAGAGCCGCGCCCACGGCCACACTAAGCAGGGCAGAGGAGGGAAGCCAGAGCACAAGATGACCAAAGCAAACGTCAAGACCAGAGGCACAAGGAGAGCAAGAGGGAGAGGTGGACTCCCCCGGCAAGACCCTTGCCGGGGTGGCTTCTACAGCCTCAGCAAGATCCTTGCCGGGGCAACTTGCCTGAAGCCAGCAGAGCGCGCAACCCTTGAGCCCAAGGGGTTCCAACACCATCAACCATATTGGAACCAAGGCTCGGGAGGCACCTCTGTGGTGGCATGCAGATCTTGGTAGAGATCATAGATACACAAGATCAGATGGGAACCAGAAGACGACGATCCTTGGCGAGATCCTTGCCAGGGAAATCCACGAGACCCCCGGCAAGATCCTTGCCGTGGATGACCGCGGTGCCGCAGCGAGACCCTTGCCAGGCCCTCGGCAAGACCCTTGTCGAGGACGCCTGTGGGGCCGCAGCCAGGCCTGCGTCTGCCAAGACTCCACCGGTGCTCCCATACAGCTGCCAGCTCGACCAGTTGAGCAGGCATCTGCGTGGCAGCGCGCGGCCTCTACACCAACTCAGCAAGCACCTGCGTGGTGGCATGCAGATCTTCGTGAAGGCTCCACCACCGTGCCAGCCCAGCAGCCAGCAAACATGGCGCTACAACGCCTCGCCAGCTTGGACGCGCGTCGGAGCCAGGCGAGGCAACGACAGCTAGGACGAGCTTCTTTGCCATCCCCAATAAAGCAAGAGGGGCACGTCGGCAGCGCATTAAATACATTTGTCCGACGATGCCAGCAGATAGACTCAGCCCCTATACACCTTTCCACCTCCTGTGTGCCACTATGGTGACCCCTTTTTGTCTATAAAAGGAGGCGCGAGGCGTACTGGAGGGGGATTCAGATCTTTTGGACTAGGGAGCCACCACAGCTATTTCAAGAACACAAGAACACCCAAATATACATCAAAGCAGGACTAGGGTTTTACGCGTCTCCGCGGCCCGAACCTGGGTAAACGATTTGTGTGCTGACCGCCAGACCCACTCTTTGCACAACCCCGCACCCGCCAACCGTAGAAGGGATCTCAGTGACCCCATAGGTGTCGTTTCCCACCGACACGTATTAATCACTAAGTGTAGTGGGTATGGAGTAGACTACGATGACGATACAAATAGGCCCGAGTCCTACCAGGTCAGGCGAGGCAAGGCGAGCGGGCGCGTGGTGTTGTCTTTCTCTTCTCGTATCAATCACTAAGTGTAGTGGGAAGAACACACTATATAAGGTGATCTCGCACCGCCGCCACTAGGGTATGGGACTAAATATTTGCCTCACCTCTTGCCATTAATTCATAGGCCGCAATTTCAGCGACCGTTAGGTCGGTGCTGGACGAGGGGGGGGGGGTTGTGAAGGAAATATGCCCTAGAGGCAATAATAAAGTTATTATTTATTTCCTTATTTCATGATAAATGTTTATTATTCATGCTAGAATTGTATTAACCGAAAACTTAATACATGTGTGAATACATAGACAAACAGAGGGTCACTAGTATGCCTCTACTTGACTAGCTCGTTGAATCAATGATGGTTACGTTTCCTAACCATAGACATGAGTTATCATTTGATTAACGGGATCACATCATTAGAGAATGATGTGATTGACTTGACCCATCCGTTAGCTTAGCACGATGATCGTTTAGTTTGTTGCTATTGCTTTCTCCATAACTTATACATGTTCCTATGACTATGAGATCATGCAACTCCCGAATACCGGAGGAACACTTTGTGTGCTACCAAACTTCACAACATAACTGGGTGATTATAAAGGTGCTCTACAGGTGTCTCCAATGGTGTTTGTTGAGTTGGCATAGATCGAGATTAGGATTTTTCACTCCGAGTATCAGAGAGGTATCTCTGGGCCCTCTCGGTAATGCACATCACTATAAGCCTTGCAAGCATTGTGACTAATGAGTTAGTTGTGGGATGATGCATTACAGAACAAGTAAAGAGACTTGCCGGTAATGAGATTGAACTAGGTATTGAGATACCGACGATCGAATCTCGGGCAAGTAACATACCGATGACAAAGGGATCAACGCATGTTGTTATGCGGTTTGACCGATAAAGATCTTCGTAGAATATGTAGGAACCAATATGAGCATCGAGCTTCTGCTATTGGTTTTTGACTGGAAGTGAGTCTCTCTCGTGTCTACATAGATCTCTAACCCGTAGGGTCCGCACGCTTAACGTTCGGTGACGATCGGTATTACGAGTTTATGTGTTTTGATGTACCCAAGGTAGTTCGGAGTCCCAAATTTGTTCACGGACATGACGAGGAGTCTCGAAATGGCCGAGACGTAAGATCGATATATTGGAAGCCTATGTTTGGACATCGGAATGGTTCCGAGTGAAATTGGGAGTATACCGGAGCACCGGGAGGTTACCGGAACACCCCGGGAGGTATATGGGCCTTATTGGGCCTTAGTGGAAGAGAGGGAAAAAGAAGCAAAGGTGGGGGCGCGCCCCCCATGCCCAATCCGAATTGGGAAGGGGGCCGGGCCCCCCTTTCCTTCCTTCTTCCTCCTCCTTCCTTCTCTCCTAGAACCAACATAGGGAAGGGGAGGGGGGGAATCCTACTCCCGGTGGGAGTAGGACTCCCTTGGGGCGCGCCTAGAGAGGCCGGCCCCCTCCCCTCCTCCACTCCTTTATATATGGGGGAGGGGGCACCCCATGGACACACAACTTGATCATTGATCTTTAGCCGTGTGCGGTGCCCCCCTCCACCATAATCCACCTCGGTAATATCGTAGTGGTGCTTAGGAGAAGCCCTGTTCCGGTAGCAACATCATCACCGTCATCACGCCGTCGGATACGTCTCCAACGTATCTATAATTTTTGATTGCTCCATGCTATATTATCTACTGTTTTGCACATTATTGGGCTTTATTATCCACTTTTATATTATTTTTGGGACTAACCTATTAACCGGAGGCCCAACCCAGAATAGCTGTTTTTTGCCTGTTTTAGGGTTTTGAAGAAAAGGAATATCAAACGGAGTCCAAATGGAATGAAACCTTCGGGAATGTGATTTTCTCAACAAACAAGACCCTGGAGACTTGGACCCTACGTCAAGACATAAGAGAGGAGGCCACGAGGTAGGGGGCGCGCCTACCCCCCAGGCGCGCCCTCCACCCTCGTGGGCCCCCTGTTGCTCCACCGACGAACTCCTTCCTCCTATATATACCTACGTACCCCCAAACGATCAGATACAGAGCCAAAAACCTAATTCCACTGCCGCAACTTTTTGTAACCATGAGATCCCATCTTGGGGCCTGTTCCGGAGCTCCGCCGGAGGGGGCATCGATCACGGAGGGCTTCTACATCAACACCATAGCCTCTCCGATGAAGTGTGAGTAGTTTACCTCAGACCTACGGGCCCATAGTTATTAGCTAGATGGCTTCTTCTCTCTTTTTGGATCTCAATACAATGTTCTCCCCCTCTCTTGTGGAGAACTATTCGATGTAATCTTCTTTTTGCGGTGTGTTTGTTGAGATCGATGAATTGTGGGTTTATGATCAAGTCTATCTATGAATAATATTTGAATCTTCTCTGAATTCTTTTATGTATGATTGTTTATCTTTGCAAGTCTCTTCGAATTATCAGTTTGGTTTGACCTACTAGATTGATCTTTCTTGCAATGGGAGAAGTGCTTAGCTTTGGGTTCAATCTTGCGGTGTCCTTTCCCATGACAGTAGGGGCAGCAAGGCACGTATTGTATTGTTGCCATCGATGATAACAAGATGGGGTTATCATCATATTGCATGAGTCTATCCCTCTACATCATGTCATTTTGCTTAAGGCGTTACTCTGTTTTTAACTTAATACTCTAGATGCATGCCGGATAGCGGTTGATGAGTGGAGTAATAGTAGTAGATGCAGGCAGGAGTCGGTCTACTTGTCTCGGACGTGATGCCTATATACATGATCATACCTAGATATTCTCATAACTATGCTCAATTCTGTCAATTGCTCAACAGTAATTTGTTCACCCATCGTAGAATAATTATGCCCCCGAGAGAAGCCACTAGTGAAACCTATGGCCCCAGGGTCTATCTTTATCATATTGATCTCCTACTACTTAGTTATTTCCTTTGCTTTTTTACTTTGCCTTTATTTTACTTTGCGTCTTTATCACAAAAATACCACAAATATTATCTTATCATATCTATCAGATCTCACTCTCATAAGTGGCCGTGTAGGGATTGACAACCCCTATTCACGTTAGTTGCGAGGATTTATTTGTTTTGTGCAGGTACGAGGGACTCGCGCGTAGCCTCCTACTGGATTGATACCTTGGTTCTCAAAAACTGAGGGAAATACTTACGCTACTTTACTGCATCATCCCTTCCTCTTAGGGGAAAACCAATGCAGTGCTCAAGAGGTAGCAAGAAGGATTTCTGGCGCCGTTGCCGGGGAGGTCTACGCAAAAGTCAACATACCAAGTACCCATCACATACCCTTATCTCCCGCATTACATTATTTGCCATTTGCCTCTCGTTTTCCTCTCCCCCACTTCACCCTTGCCGTTTTATTCGCCCTCTCTCTCTCTCTCTATCCTCCCTCTCTTTCTCTATTTGCCTCTTTTCGCCCGCTTGCTTTTCGTTTGCTTGTGTGTTAGTTTTCTTGCTTGTCACGATGGCTCAAGATAATACTAAATTATGTGACTTCACCAATACCAACAACAATGATTTTATTAGCACTCCGATTGCTCCTCTTACCGATGCTGAATCTTGTGAAATTAATACTGCTGTGCTGAATCTTGTCATGAAAGATCCGTTTTCCGGCCTTCCTAGTGAAGATGCCGCTACCCATCTAAATAGCTTCGTTGATTTGTGTGACATGCAAAAGAAGAAATATGTGGATAATGATATTGTTAAATTGAAGCTATTTCCTTTTTCGCTTAGAGAACGTGCTAAATCTTGGTTTTTGTCTTTGCCTAAAAATAGTATTGATTCATGGAATAAGTGCAAAGATGCTTTTATCTCTAAGTATTTTCCTCCTGCTAGGATCATCTCTCTAAGAAACGATATTATGAATTTTAAGCAACTTGATCATGAACATGTTGCACAAGCTTGGGAGAGAATGAAACTAATGATACGTAATTGCCCTACTCATGGTTTAAATTTGTGGATGATTATACAAATTTTTTATGCCGGATTGAATTTTGCTTCGAGAAATCTTTTAGATTCGGCCACGGGAGGCACTTTTATGGAAATCACTTTAGGAGAAGCTACTAAACTCCTAGATAATATTATGGTTAATTATTCTCAATGGCATACTGAAAGATCTACTAATAAAAAGGTGCACGCGATAGAAGAAATTAATGTTTTGTAGCGACCCGACTCGAATGGATCAAGTCTCTGTGCTTAAGTGTCATCCCTGGATCGGTATGCTAACACACACAGTACTCGAGGATTTATAACAGAGGTAAATCACATGTATAAGTAACGTAAAATACTATTACCTCAATCCAAATAGCGGAAGTAACAAGGTTGTGGATTCCCATCAACACCAACGGCAAAGTTGAGTGTAGAAATTGTAACCCTAACGTATCACTTACTCGTCGTAAGATTCCTGCAACATGAGACGTTGCAGCCACAAAGGGTCAGTACATTGAATGTACTGGCAAATTCACACCATAGAGAATGATGAATAATGGCTATCACTACATGCATATTTGGCTGGTGGAAGAGCTCTATGGTTATAAGATTTTTGCGAAAAGCCAATTTTTCCCTACTACAAAGGAATAAATTTTATTTAACTATCATGGTGGTTGTTAAACATTGAGAATGGTTGACAGCATTCTCAATCCCAATTAAGCATCATCATTAAAACCCAACAAAATTAATTTAGAGTAACATGTTGAGATTCACATGATAATCCAGGTAGTAGATACTCAAGATGTCCATAACCAGGGACACGGCTAACCATGATTAGTTTATTACACTCTACAGAGGTTTGCGCACTTTTCCCCACAAGACTCGATCTCCTCCATTGGATTTCTTGCACTACATGGTGTTTGAGAAACGGATGACCGAGACATAGTCTTTCAGAAGCGTTTGCACCTTACAATGGGTAGACCGTACCACCTACAACCCCTACATCTGCTAGTCTACCACTCTAAGAGTTCACACGACTTAATCAACTATGCTAGAGCCCATAATAGCTTATGGCTGCACACAGAAGTTTCTAGCATGAATAATCGTATGATCCCTTTGAGCCTGGGTGGCGGACCATAGGATGATCACACGATATATCCCCGGGATCTCCTAGGACAACACTGGTATTTCCCCAGGTGTCCGGGCAAGTCCACTAGTATATCCCCAGGGTGCCCCTAGCAATCCACCCAGATGTGTATTAAAGTTGCCACCTTAAGTTGAACCACTAATTAACAATCTCACATCTGTCATGAAATACTCTCAAACCCAATCCGCGTCTACGAGCATAGCATGGCAATATAAGCATAACGTAATAGTAACTCCCAAGGTTTGAATGCAGGGCAATAGGTTCCTACCTCATCAACTACTTCTCAATACACACAGGTTATCAATCCTACTCATGCAATGTTTGAGGGTGAAACTAATGCATAAAAACTAGGTATGAAAGGGATATGATCAAAGTGTGAACTTGCCTGCAATGTTGGTGAAGATGATTCGCACTCAAAACTCTTGATAGCTCTACTCGTCACACTCCGGTCAATCTATCGTAAGCAAGCAATAGTAACCACACATAAGCAATCACTCAAAAGATCGGAAAGAACGAAGAAAACAATTCGGAAAACATCGAAACCAAGCAAATAGCTCTTGCAACATAGAACAATTTCTAACAGTACCAAAATTACATGAATTTGGCCTTATTAGAATGTTTAGGTCAAGAGCTTCGATTTGCAAAAAGAATCAACTCAAATGGAGCTACGAAACTCAAGTTATGACCAAACAAAGTTTGAATTCAAATCCGATCTAATCCAAATTTTAAACTTTTCAAAACATGTTTGAGTTGTTTTAATGGATAGAGGGGTTCATAACAAAGACGTGGGCGTTGGTTTCGTTGGATTTGGACTAACGAGTAAAAAGTTATGAGGGTTTGAAGTACAGGGACTAATCTATGAAGAAAATTATCAAGAATAGGTCCCTTGCCGAAAAATAACAGAAAAATAAAAAGCTAAAAAGTGAACGTTCGCTAACTAGTTCTTAAACAGAGAACGTTCTCTAAATAGATCTAATTAAAAAAAACTAAACTGTTTTTTAAAACCTTTTCCAGACAAAAAAACAAATTAAAAGAAAAATATTATATAGGCATATAATATATCAAAATTTTCAGAAAAAGATTTTCTACACGGTGAACATTTTTCTTGCATTAAATAAAATACACATAAATTCTGATAATTCCAACAGTGCTACTGGTCTATTAAAATCCAACTAAAATCATATTAAAAAATACCAAAATGATTTCAAATTTATTTCTCTCCAATTTTCTGTCGTAGGGAATCATGTTACCCTAATTTCCATATATTTTATTTTTGGAGAAAAATAATTTGAATAAAAGTCAAATAACCCAATATTGAAAATAATTTCAAATGGATTTTAAATTTGAGTTTCTTTGAAACTCCCAACTCATATTTCATATAATTTGAAGAAGTCATTTTATCTTCTCTCATGAAAATCATGGAGTTGCATAAAGTTTCAGAATTGGAAATATTTTCAAATTAAATTCAAATATTTTCAACACCCCTTGTCATTTAATTAAATGGAAGAAGTCATGTCATCTTCTCTCCAGGGTTTCGTGATGAAAAAGTATTTGAATTCACGGAGAGCATAAAGGCAAAAATGAAAGTTTGGGAAAGTCCTTTTATTCCCTCTCATTTAACTTTCAAAAAGTTTCGAATTTCACTCAATCACACTCAATCAAACAAATCTATCTATTTATTATAACATTCCAAAATTTAGAATTTTGGGATGTTACATGTTTTGAGTGGAAAGATGGATGAACTTATGAAATTATTTGCTAATAAGAGTGTTTCTTCTGATCCTAATGATATGCCCTTGTCTACTTTGATTGAGAATAATAATGAATCTATGGATGTGAATTTTGTTGGTAGGAACAATTTTGGTAACAACGCGTATAGAGGAAATTTCAATCCTAGGCCTTATCCTAGTAATCCCTCTAATAATTATGGTAATTCCTACAACAATTCTGATGGAAATTATAATAAGATCCCTCTGATTTTGAATCTAATGTTAAAGAATTTATTACTTCACAAAAGAATTTCAATGCTTTGATTGAAGAAAAATTGCTTAAGATTGATGATTTGGCTAGGAACATTGATAGAATTACTCTTGATGTTGATTCTTTGAAACTTAGATCTATTCCACCTAAGCATGATGTCAATGAGTCTCTCAAAGCCATGAGAATTTACATTGATGAGTGCAAAGAAAGAACCGCTAGGATGCGTGCGAAGAAAGATGCCTTTATAAGAGCGTGTTCTTCTAGTTCCTATGAAAATAAAGATGAAGATCTAAAAGTTATTGATGTGTCCCCTATTAAATATTTGTTTTGCAATATGAATCTTGATAATGATGGGACTGAATATGATCCACCTTTACCTAGAAGGCGTTCCAAGAATTCAGAATTATTTGATCTTGATGCTAAAATTGATAAAAGTGGGATTGAAGAAATTAAAACCCTAGATGTTGCTAAACCCACTATTATGGATTTCAAGGAATTTAACTATGAAAATTGCTCTTGGATTGATTGTATTTCTTTGTTACAATCCATGCTAAATTCTCCTCATGCTTATAGTCAAAATAAAGCGTTTACTAAACACATCGTTGATGCCTTGATGCAATCTTATGAAGAAAAACTTGATTTGGAAGTTTCTATCCCTAGAAAGCTTTATGATGAGTGGGAACCAACTATTAAAATTAAAATTAAAGATCATGAATTCTATGCTTTATGTGATTTGGGTGCTAGTGTTTCCATGATTCCAAAGACTTTGTGTGATTTGTTAGGTTTCCGTGATTTTGATGATTGCTCTCTAAACTTGCACCTTGCGGATTCCACTATTAAGAAACCTATGGGAAGAATTAATGATGTTCTTATTGTTGCAAATAGGAATTATGTGCCCGTAGATTTTATTGTTCTTGACATAGATTGCAATCCTTCATGTCCTATTATTCTTGGTAGACCTTTCCTTAGAACGATTGGTGCAATTATTGATATGAAGGAAGGAAATATTAGATTCCAATTTCCATTAAGGAAAGGCATGGAACACTTTCCTAGAAAGAAAATTAAATTACCTTATGAATCTATTATGAGAGCCACTTATGGATTGCGTACCAAAGATGGCAATACCTAGATCTATCCTTGCTTGTTATGCCTAGTTAGGGGCGCTAAACGATAGCGCTTGTTGGGAGGCAACCCAATTTTATTACAGACTGTTCTGTTTTTGACAGATTCTGTTTTTCGTGTGTTGTTTGCTTATTTTAATGAATCTATGGCTAGTAAAATAGTTTATAAACCATAGAGAAGTTGGAATACAGTATTTATAACACCAATATAAATAAATAATGAGTTCATTACAGTACCTTGAAGTGGTCTTTTGTTTTCTTTCGCTAACGGAGCTCACGAGATTTTCTACTTTAAGTTTTGTGTTGTGAAGTTTTCAAGTTTTGGGTAAAGATTTGATGGATTATGGAACAAGGAGTGGCAAGAGCCTAAGCTTGGGGATGCCCATGGAACCCCCAAGATAATCTAAGGACACCTAAAAGCCAAAGCTTGGGGATGCCCCGGAAGGCATCCCCTCTTTCGTCTACTTCTATCGGTAACTTTACTTGGAGCTATATTTTTATTCGCCACATGATATGTGTTTTGCTTGGAGCGTCTTGTATGATTTGAGTCTGTAATTTTTAGTTTACCACAATGATCCTTGCTGTACACACCTTTTGAGAGAGCCATACATGATTTGAAATTTGTTAGAATACTCTATGTGCTTCGCTTATATCTTTTGAGTTATATAGTTTTGCTCTAGTGCTTCACTTATATCTTTTAGAGCACGGTGGTGGATTTGTTTTATAGAAACTATTGATCTCTCATGCTTCACTTAGATTATTTTGAGAGTCTTAAATAGCATGGAAATTTGCTTAAAATCCTAATATGCTTGGTATACAATATTAATAATAAAACTTTCTTATGAGTGTGTTGAATACTATGAGAAGTTCGATGCTTGATAATTGTTTTGAGATATGAAGATGTTGATATTAAAGTTGTGCTAGTTGAGTAGTTGTGAATTTGAGAAATACTTGTGTTAAAGTTTGTGATTCCCGTAGCATGCACGTATGGTGAACCGTTATGTGATGAAGTCGGAGCATGATTCATTTTTTGATTGTCTTCCAGTGGCGGTCGGGGACGAGCGATGGTCTTTTCCTACCAATCTATCCCCCTAAGAGCATGCGCGCAATACTTTGCTTTGATAACTTGTAGATCTTTGTAATAAGTATATGAGTTTTTATGACTAATGTTGAGTCCATGGATTATACGCACTCTCACCCTTCCACCTTTGCTAGCCTCTCTAATACCGCGCACCTTTGGCCGGTATCATACACCCACCATATACCTTCCTCAAAACAACCACCATACCTACCTACTATGGAAATTCCATAGCCATTCCGAGATATATTGCCATGCAACTTTCCACCGTTACGTTTATTATGACACACTCCATCATTGTCATATTGCTTAGCATGATCATGTAGTTGACATCGTATTTGTGGCAAAGCCACCATTCATAATTCTTTAATACATGTCACTCATGAGTCATTGCATCCCGGTACACCGCCGGAGGCATTCATATAGAGTCATATTTTGTTCTAAGTATCGAGTTGTAATTCTTGAGTTGTAAGAAAAATAAAAGTGCGATGATCATCATTACTAGAGCATTGTTCCAGTGAGGAAAGGATGATGGAGACTATGATTCCCCCACAAGTCGGGGTGAGACTCCGGACAAAAAAAGAGAAAGAAAAGAGGCCATAAAAAAGAGAAAAGGCCCAAATAAAAAAATGAGAGAAAAAGAGAGAAGGGACAATGTTACTATCCTTTTACCACACTTGTGCTTGAAAGTAGCACCATGATATTCATAGTAGAGAGTCTCTCATGTTATCACTTTCATATACTAGTGGGAATTTTTCATTATAGAACTTGGCTTGTATATTCCGATGATGGGCTTCCTCAAATCGCCCTAGGTCTTCATGAGCAAGCAAGTTGGACGCACACCCACTTAGTTTCTTTTTGAGCTTTCATATACTTATAGCTCTAGTGCATCTTTTGCATGGCAATCCCTACTCACTCACATTGATATCTATTGATGGGCATCTCCATAGCCCGTTGATACTCCTAGTCGATGTGAGACTATCTTCCCCTTTTTGTTTTCTACACAACCACCGTTCTATTCCACCTATAGTGCTATGTCCATGGCTCACGCTCATGTATTGCGTGAAAATTGAAAAAGTTTTGAGAATGTCAAAAGTATGAAACAATTGCTTGGCTTGTCATCGGGGTTGTGCATGATTTAAATATTTTGTGTGGTGAAGATGGAGCATAGCCAGACTATATGATTTTGTAGGGATAACTTTCTTTGGCCATGTTATTTTGAGAAGACATAATTGCTTTGTTAGTATGCTTGAAGTATTATTATTTTTATGTCAATATTAAACTTTTGTCTTGAATCTTTCGGATCTGAATATTCATACCACAATTAAGAAGAATTACATTAAAAATTATGCCAAGTAGCACTCCGCATCAAACAATTTGTTTTTATCATTTACCTACTCGAGGACGAGCAGGAATTAAGCTTGGGGATGCTTGATACGTCTCCAACGTATCTATAATTTTTGATTGCTCCATGCTATATTATCTACTCTTTTGGACATTATTTGGTTTTCTTATCCACTTTTATATTATTTTGGGGACTAACCTATTAATCGCAGGCCCAGCCCAGAATTGATATTTTTTGCCTGTTTTAGGCTTTCAAAGAAAAGGAATATCGAACGGAGTCCAAACGAAATGAAACCTCCGGGAACGTGATTTTCTCAACAAACAAGACCCGGGAGACTTGGACCCTACGTCAAGACACAAGAGAGGAGGCCACGAGGTAGGGGGTGCGCCTACCCCCCAGGCGCGCTCTCCATCCTCGTGGGCCCCCTATTGCTCCACCGACGTACTCCTTCCTCCTATATATACCTATGTACCCCCAAACGATCAGATACGAAACCAAAAACCTAATTCCACCGCCGCAACTTTCTGTATCCACGAGATCCCATCTTGGGGCCTATTCCGGAGCTCCGCCGGAGGGGGCATCGATCACAGAGGGCTTCTACATCAACACCATAGCCTATCCGATGAAGTGTGAGTAGTTTACCTCAGACCTACGGGTCCATAGTTATTAGCTAGATGGCTTCTTCTCTCTTTTTGGATCTCAATACAATGTTCTCCCCCTCTCTTGTGGAGAAATATTCGATGTAATCTTCTTTTTGCGGTGTGTTTGTTGAGACCGATGAATTGTGGGTTTATGATCAAGTCTATCTATGAATAATATTTGAATCTTCTCTGAATTCTTTTATATATGATTGGTTATCTTTGCAAGTCTCTTCGAATTATCAGTTTGGTTTGGCCTACTAGATTGATCTTTCTTGCAATGGGAGAAGTGCTTAGCTTTGGGTTCAATCTTGCGGTGTCCTTTCCCAGTGACAGTAGGGGCAGTAAGGCACATATTGTATTGTTGCCATCGAGGATAACAAGATGGGGTTTTCATCATATTGCATGAGCCTATCCCTCTACATCATGTCATCTTTCTTAAGGCGTTACTCTGTTTTTAACTTAATACTCTAGATGCATGCTAGATAGCGGTCGATGAGTGGAGTAATAGTAGTAGATGCAGGCAGGAGTCGGTCTATTTGTCTCGGATGTGATGCCTATATACATGATCATACCTAGATATTCTCATAACTATGCTCAATTCTATCAATTGCTCAACAGTAATTTGTTCACCCACCATAGAATACTTATGCTCTCGAGAGAAGCCACTAGTGACACCTATGGCCCCCGGGTCTATCTTTATCATATTGATCTCCTACTACTTGGTTATTTCCTTTGCTTTTTTTACTTTGGCTTTATTTTACTTTGCATCTTTATCACAAAAATACCAAAAATATTATCTTATCATATCTATCAGATCTCACTCTCGTAAGTGGCCGTGTAGGGATTGACAACCCCTATTCGCGTTGGTTGCGAGGATTTATTTGTTTTGTGCAGGTACGAGGGACTCGCGCGTAGCCTCCTACTGGATTGATACCTTGGTTCTCAAAAACTGAGGGAAATACTTACGCTACTTTTCTGCATCATCCCTTCCTCTTCGGGGAAAACCAACGCAGTGCTCAAGAGGTAGCACCGTCGTGCTGACGAAGCTCTCCCTCGAAGCTCTACTAGATCGTGAGTTCAGGGACGTCACCGAACCGAACGTGTGCAGATCGTGTCGTATCTTCGGTACTAGATCGGTCGATCGTGAAGACGTATGACTACATCAACCGCATTGTCATAATGGTTCCGCTTACGGTCTACGAGGGTACGTAGACGATACCCTCCCCTCTCGTTGCTGTGCTTCTCCATGATCTTGCGTGTGCGTAGGAACTTTTTTGAAATTACTACATTCCCCAACAGTGGCATCCGAGCCAGGTTTATGCGTAGATGTTATATGCACGAGTAGAACACAAAGGAGTTGTGGGCGTGGGTATATACATATTGCTTGCTGTCACTAGTTGATTCTTGATTCAGGGGCATTGTTGGATGAAGCGGCCCAGACCGACATTACGCGTACACTTACACGAGACTGGTTCTACCGACATGCTTCACACACAGGTGGCTAGTGGGTGTCTGTTTCTCCAACTTTAGTTGAATCGGATTCAATGAACATGGTTCTTTTTGAAGATCAAAAAGCAATCACTATACCGCGTTGTGGTTTTTGATGCGTAGGTAAGAACGGTTCTTGCTCAGCCCGTAGCAGCCACGTAAAACTTGCAACAACAAAGTAGAGGACGTCTAACTTGTTTTTGCAGGGCATGTTGTGATGTGATATGGTCAAGACATGATGCTAAAATTTATTGTATGCGATGATCATGTTTTGTAACACAGTTATCGGCAACTGGCAGGAGCCATATGGTTGTCGCTTTATTGTATGAAATGCAATCGCCATGTAATTGCTTTACTTTATCACTAAGCAGTAGCGATAGTCGTAGAAGCAATAGTTGGCGAGACGACAATGATGCTTCGATGGAGATCAAGGTGTCAAGCCGGTGACAATGGTGATCATGATGGTGCTTTGGAGATGGAGATCAAAGGCACAAGATAATGATGGCCATATCATATCACTTATATTGATTGCATGTGATGTTTATCCTTTACGCATCTTATTTTGCTTAGTTCGACGGTAGCATTATAAGATGATCTCTCACTAAATTTCAAGGTATAAGTGTTCTCCCTGAGTATGCACCATTGCTACAGTTTGTTGTGCCGAGACACCACGTGATGATCGGGTGTGATAAGCTCTACGTTCACATACAACGGGTGCAAGCCAGTTTTGCACACGCGGAATACTCGGGTTAAACTTGACGAGCCTAGCATATGTAGATATGGCCTCGGAACACTGAGACCGAAAGGGAGAACGTGAATCATATAGTAGATATGATCAACATAGAGATGTTCACCATTGAAAACTACTCCATCTCACGTGATGACCGGACATGGTTTAGTTGATATGGAGCACGTGATCACTTAGATGATTAGAGGGATGTCTATCTAAGTGGGAGTTCTTAAATAATATGATTAATTGAACTTCATTTATCATGAACTTAGTCCTGATAGTTTTTGCATATCTATGTTGTAGATCAATAGCTTGCGATGTAGCTCCCTGTTTATTTTTTGATATGTTCCTATGAGAAAAATAAGTTGAAAGATGATAGTAGCAATGATGCGGACTGGGTTCGTGATCTGAGGATTATCCTCATTGCTGCACAGAAGAATTATGTCCTTGATGCACTGCTAGGTGACGGACCTATTGCAGGAGCAGATACAGACATTATGAACGTTTGGTAAAGCTCGGTATGATGACTACTTGATAGTTTAGTGCACCATGCTTTACGGCTTAGAACCGGGACTTCAAAAATGTTTTGAAACGCCACAGATCATATAAGATGTTCTAAGATTTGAAATTGGTATTTCGTACTCATGCCCGTGTCGAGAGGTAGAAGACCTTTGGCGGTACTTTGCCTACAAGATGGAGGAGAATAACTCAACTAGTGAGCATGTGCTCAGATTGTTTGGGTACTACAATTGCTTGAATCAAATGGGAGTTAATCTTCCAGATAATATAGTAATTGACAAAGTTCTCTAGTCACTATCACCAAGTTACTAAAACTTAATGATGAACTATACTATGCAAGGGATAACGAAAGTAATTCCGAAGCTCTTCGCGATGCTGAAATCGGCAAAGGTAGAAATCAAGAAATAGCATCAAGTGTTGATGGTTAACAAGACCACTAGTTTCAAGAAAAAGGGTAAAGGGAAAGAAAGAGGAACTTCAAAGAAGAATAGCAAGCAAGTTGCTGCTCCCATGAAGAAGCTCAAAGCTAGACCCAAGCCTGGAACTGAGTGCTTCTACTGCAAAGGAAATGGTCATTGGAAGTGGAACTGCCCTAGATACTTGGCGGACAAGAAGGATGGCAAAGTGAACAAAAGTATATATTTGATATACATGTTATTGGAGTGTACTTTACTAGTGTTTATGACAACACGTCAGTATTTGATACTGGTTCAGTTACTAAGAGTAGTAACTCGAAACGGGAGTTGCAAAATAAATAGAGACTAGTTAAGGGCGAGGTGATGATGTGAGTTGGAAGTGATTCCAAGGTTGATAAGATCACCATCACACACTCCCTTTACCTTCGGGATTAGTGTTGAACCTAAAATAAATGTTATTTGGTGTTTGCGTAGAGCATAATATGGTTGGATCATGTTTATTGCAATACGGTTATTCATTTAAGTCAGGGATAATTGTTATTCTGTTTACATGAATAAAACCTTCTGAGGTCATACACACAAGGTGAATGGTTTATTGAATCTCGATCGTAGTAATACACATATTCATAATATTGAAGCCAAAAGATGCAAAGTAAATAATGATAGTGCATCTTATATGTGGCACTGCCGTTTAGGTCATATTGGTGTAAAGCGCATGAAGAAACTCCATGCTGATGGGCTTTTGGAATCACTTGATTATGAATCATTTGATGCTTGCGAACCATGCCTCGTGGGCAAGATGACTAAAACTCCGTTCTCCCGAACAATGGAGCAAGCAACTAACTTATTGGAAATAATAAATACTGATGTATGCAATCCGATGAGTGTTGAGGCTTGATACGTCTCCAACGTATCTATAATTTTTGATTGTTCCATGCTATTATATTATCTGTTTTGGATGTTAATGGGCCTTATTTTACACTTTTATATTATTTTTGGGACTAACCTATTAACCGGAGGCCCAACCCAAATTGCTGTTTTTTTGCCTATTTCAATGTTTCGTAGAAAAGGAATATCAAACGGAGTCCAAACGGAATGAAACCTTAGGGAACGTGATTTTTGGAACAAACGTGATCCAGAGGACTTGGAGTGGACGTCAAGAAACAATCGAGGAGGCCACAAGGCATGGGGCGCGCCCTCCACCCTCGTGGGCCCCTCGTTGCTCCACCAACCTACTTCTTCCTCCTATATATATTCACATACCCCGAAAACATCCAGGAGCACCACATAACCCTATTTACACTGCCGCAACCTTCTGTACCCAAGAGATCCCATCTTGGGGCCTTTTCCGGAGTTCTGTCAGAGGGGGCATTGATCACGGAGGGCCTCTACATCAACTCCATGGCACCTCCGATGATGTGTGAGTAGTTTACTTCAGACCTTTGGGTCCATAGCTAGTAGCTAGATGGCTTCTTCTCTTTCTTTGGATCTCAATACAAAGTTCTCCTCGATTCTCTTGGAGATCTATTCGATGTAATCTTCTTTTGTGGCGTGTTTGTCGAGATCCGATGAATTGTGGGTTTATGATAAAGATTATCTATGAACAATATTCGAATCTTCTCTGAATTCTTTTATGTGTGATTGGTTTTGTTTGCAAGTCTCTTCGAATTATCAGTTTGGTTTGGCCTACTAGATTGATCTTTCTTGCAATGGGAGAAGTGCTTAACTTTGGGTTCAATCTTGCAGTGCTCGATCCCAGTGATAGAAAGGGAAATGACACGTATTGTATTGTTGCCATCGAGAATAAAAAGATGGGTTTTACATCATATTGCATGAGTTTATCCCTCTACATCATGTCATCTTGCTTAAGGCGTTACTCCGTTCTTATGAACTTAATAATGGTTGATGTGTGGAGTAATAGTAGTAGTTGCAGGCAGGAGTCGGTCTACTTGTCACGGACGTGATGCCTATTGATGTCTACTACACAACCTTCTTGTAGACGTTGTTGGGCCTCCAAGTGCAGAGGTTTGTAGGACAGTAGAAAATTTTCCTCAAGTGGATGACCTAAGGTTTATCAATCCGTGGGAGGCGTAGGATGAAGATGGTCTCTCTCAAGCAACCCTGCAACAAATAACAAAGAGTCTCTTGTGTCCCCAACACACCCAATACAATGGTAAATTGTATAGGTGCACTAGTTCGGCGAAGAGATGGTGATACAAGTGGTATATGGATGGTAGATAAAGGCTTTTGTAATCTGAAAATATAAAAACAGAAAGGTAACTAATGATAAAAGTGAGCACAAACGGTATTGCAATGCTAGGAAACAAGACCTAGGGTTCATACTTTCACTAGTGCAAGTTCTCTCAACAATAATAACATAATTGGATCATATAACTATCCCTCAACATGCAACAAAGAGTCACTCCAAAGTCACTAATAACAGAGAACAAACGAAGAGATTATGGTTGGGTATGAAACCACCTCGAAGTTATCCTTTCTGATCGATCTATCATAGAGTTTGTACTAGAATAACACCTTAAGACACAAATCAACTAAAACCCTAATGTCACCTAGATACTCCAATGTCACCTCAAGTATCCGTGGGTATGATTATACGATATGCATCACACAATCTCAGATTCATCTATTCAACCAACACAAAAGAACTTCAAAGAGCGCCCCAAAGTTCCTATTGGAGAGTCAAGACGAAAACGTGTGCCAACCCCTATGAATAGGTTCATGGGCGGAACCCACAAGTTGATCACCAAAACATACATCAAGTGGATCAATAGAATACCCCATTGTCACCACGCGTATCCCACGCAAGACATACATCAAGTGTTCTCAAATCCTTAAAGACTCGATCCGATAATATAACTTCAAAGGGAAAACTCAATCCATTACAAGAGAGTAGAGGGGGAGAAACATCATAAGATCCAACTATAATAGCAAAGCTCGCGATACATCAAGATCATGCCACCTCGAGAACACAAGAGAGAGAGAGATCAAACACATAGCTACTGGTACATACCCTCAGCCCCGAGGGTGAACTATTCCGTCCTCATCATGGAGAGCGCCGGGATGATGAAGATGGCCACCGGAGAGGGGTTCCCCCTTCGGCAGGGTGCCGGAACGGGTATAGATTGGTTTTCAAAGGCTATAGAGGATTCTGGCGGTGGAACTCCCGATCTATTGTGCTCCCTGAAGTTTTTAGGGTATATGGGTATATATGGGAGGAAGAAGTACGTTGGTGGATCTCCGGGCTGTCCATGAGGCAGGGGACGCGCCCAGGGGGTGGGCGCGCCCCCCGCCCTCGTGGGCAGCCCGAGACTCTCCTGGTCCATCTCCGATACTCCGTGGGCTTCTTCTGGTCCAAAAATAAGTTCCGTGAAGTTTCAGGTCAATTGGACTCCGTTTCATTTTCCTTTTCAGCGATACTCTAAAACAAGGAAAAACAGAAACTGGCACTGGGCTCTGGGTTAATAGGTTAGTCCCAAAAATAATATAAATGTGTTTAGTAAAGCCCATAAACATCCAAAACAGATAATATAATATATAGCATGAATACTTCATGAATTATAGATACGTTGGAGACGTATGAGCATCCCCAAGCTTAATTCCTACTCGTCCTCGAGTAGGTAAATGATAAAAGAAATAATTTATGAAGTGTGAATGCTAGCAGGTGCACAAGTTTGATCAATGATGATTTCAATCACCTTTTCTAGCATCATTATATATCATAACAGTAGTTCATATCATAAAGCTTCTGATGATCAAGTAACAAGCTATTCACATGTTAAAGTATAGATCATAAACTTTCTTGAAAACTAACAAACTGTGTTATTAGTCATCAAACAATTACAATTCATCTTATTTTCAGGAAGAGTCCATGTCAGAGCTTTGATTTAGCAAACTCCACATACTCAACTATCATTTAGTCTTTCACAATTGCTAACACTCACGCGATATTTATGGGTTCAAAGTTTTAATCAGACACAGAGAAAGATAGGGGCTTATAGATTCGCCTCCCAACCTTTTACCTCAAGGGTAATGTCATCAATAATAGTTCATGATGCCTTACATCCAATTGGATATATATACCAGAATCTTTCCAACACGAGGTGCTTGCCAGAGGATAAAATGAAAAAAAGGAAAGGTGAAGGTCACCATGACTCTTGCATAAGGTAAAAGACAATAATAAAAGATAGGCCCTTCGCAGAGGGAAGCAGAGGTTGCCATGCACTTTTATAGTTGGATGCACAAAATCTTAATGCGAGGGAATGTCACTTTATATTGCCACTTGTGATAGGGACCTTTATTATGCAGTCCGTCGCTTTTATTGCTTCCATATCACAATATCATATAAAGCTTATTTTCTCCACACTAAAATATCATACATATTTAGAGAGCAATTTTATTGCATGCACCGATGACAACTTACTTGAAGGATCTTACTCAATCCATAGGTAGTATGGTGGACTCTCATGGCAATACTGGTTTAAGGGATGTTTGGAAGCATAAGTAGTATTTCTACTTGGTGCAAAGAATTTGGCTAGCATGAGGGGGAAAGGCAAGCTCAACGTGTTTGGTGATCCATGACAATATACTTTATTTCGAATATAAGAAAACATAACCCATTACGTTGTCTTCCTTGTCCAACATCAACCTTTTAGCATGTCATATTTTAATGAGTGCTCACAATTATAAAAGATGTCCAATATAGTATATTTATATGTGAAATCTCTCTTCCTTCAATATTCTTTCATGAATTGTTCAAGTGACCAATACAATGTTTGCTAACCTTCAATAAATTTACCACCTCTACTTCTTATATGTAAAGTCATTACTCCCCATGGGATAAGCATATGAAATATATATAATTTCAGATTTATGACATTCAAATCATTCAACCATTTACTCACAGGATATAAGTGAGGCACACGAGTAAATGACAAACTACTCCAAAAAGATATAAGTGAAGCACTAGAGCAAATGACAAACTACTCCAAAAGATATAAGTGAAGATCAATGAGTAGTTGAATAATTATGCAATTATGTGAAGACTCTCCCATTTAATAATTTCAGATCTTGATATTTTATTCAAACAGCAATCAAAACAAAGTAAAATTACATTCTAAGAATGGCAAACATCATGTGAAGAAGCAAAAACTTAGGATCAACCGAAACTAACCGATAGTTGTTGAAGAAGAAAGGTGGGATGCCAACCGGGGCATCCCCAAGATTAGATGCTTGAGACTTATTGAAATATTATCTTGGGATGCCTTGGGCATCCCCAAGCTTGAGATTTTGTGTCTCCTTAATTCCTCTCATATCACGGTCTCCCTAAATCTCAAAATCTTCATCCACACAAAACTCAACAAGGACTTGTGAGATAAGTTAGTATAAACCAATGCAAAAACCTTATCATACTCTACTGTAGAAAATCACTAAAATTATTATTCAACATTTCATACTAAATGCCTCTGCATATTTAATAGTCCTATCCTCAAATAGAATCATTAAAGAAGCAAACATATGCAAACAATGCAAACATAACAGCAATCTGCCTAAACAGGACAGTCTGTAAAGAGTGCAGCAAGATCCATACTTACCTACCCCAAAAATTATGAAAGAAAATTCCCAATGTAGTAAATTTATCATAGCTTATTATGCAAAAGGTTTCAACATTTTATCACATTCTGACTTTTCTAGGGAATTTTTGCAACAATGGTAAACTTTCTGTTTTCACACAGCAACATGTGGACTTGTAAAATAGGCATAGTAAAGGCTATCAATGCCACTTTTATTGAAATAAAAGATGAAAAACATTGCCCTAAATAAAATCAAGCAAATACTAACAAAATAAATTGACGCTCCAAGCAAAACACATATCGTGTGGTGATTAAAAATATAGCTCCAAGTAAAGTTACCGATGAACGAAGACGAAAGAGAGGATGCCTTCCGGGTCATCCCCAAGCTTAGGCTCTTGGTTGTCCTTGAATATTAGCTTTGTGTGCCTTGGGCATCCCCAAGCTTAGGCTCTTGCCACTACTTATTCCATAATCCATCGAATCTTTACCCAAAACATGAAAACTTCACAACACAAAACTTAACAGAAAACTCGTAAGCTCCGTTAGCGAAAGAAAACAAAACACCACTTCAAGGTACTGTAATAAACTCATTATTTATTTATATTGGTGTTAAACCTACTGTATTCGAATTTATCTATGGTTTATAAACTCTTTTACTAGCCATAGATTCATTAAAATAAGCAAACAACACACGAAAAACAGAATCTGTCAAAACAGAACAGTCTGTAGTAATCTGTAACTAACGCAAACTTCTGGAACCCCAAAAATTCTAAAATAAATTGCTGGACGTGAGGAATTTATATATTAATCATCTTAAAAAAGAATTAACTAAATGTCACTTTCCAAATAAAAATTGCAGCAATTCTCGTGAGCGCTAAAGTTTCTGTTTTTTACAGCAAGATCAAAAAGACTTTCCCCAAGTCTTCCCAACGGTTCTACTTGGCACAAACACTAATTAAAACATAAAAATGCAATCATAACAGATGATAGATGATTAATTTATTACTAAACAGGAACAAAAATCAAGGATCAAAAATAAAGTTGGCTTGCCTCCCAACAAGCGCTATCGTTTAACGCCCCTAGCTAGGCATGATGATTTCAATCATGCTCACATAAAAGATAAGAATTGTAACATAAAGAGAGCATCATGAATAATATGACTAGCACATTTAAGTCTAACACACTTCCTATGCATAGGGATTTTGTGAGCAAACAACTCGTGGGAACAAGTATGAACTTGCATAGGAAAGCAAAACAAGCATAACTTCAAAATTTTAAGCACATAGAGAGGAAACTTGATATTATTGCAATTCCTACGAGCATATATTCCCCCCTCATAATAATTTTCAGTAGCATCATGAACGAATTCAACAATATAACCATCACATAAAGCATTCTTTTCATGATCTACAAGCATAGAAAATTTACTACTCTCTACATAAGCAAAATTCTTCTCATGAATAATAGTGGGAGCAAACTCAACAAAATAATTATCATGTGAGGCATAATCCAATTGAAAACTAAAATCATGATGACAAGTTTCATGGATATCATTATTCTTTATAGCATACAAGTCATCGCAATAATCATCATAGATAGCAACTTTGTTCTCATAATCAATTGGAACCTCTTCCGAAATAGTGGATTCATCACAAAATAAAGTCATGACCTCTCCAAATCCACTTTCATCAATATAATCATCATAAATAGGAGGCATGCTTTCATCATAATAAATTTGCTCATCAAAACTTGGGGGACAAAAAATATCGTCTTCATCAAACATAGCTTCCCCAAGCTTGTGGCTTTGCATACCATTAGCATCATGGATATTCAAGGGATTCATACTAACAACATTGCAATCATGCTCATCATTCAAATATTTAGTGCCAAACATTCTAATGCATTCTTATTCTAGCACTTGAGCACAATTTTCCTTTCCATCATTCACGAAAGATATTAAAAATATAAAGCGTATGAGGCAAACTCAATTCCATTTTTTGTAGTTTGCTTTTATAAACTAAACTAGTGCTAAAACAAGAAACAAAAAGATTTGATTGCAAGATCTAAAGATATACCTTCAAGCGCTAACCTCCCCAGCAACGGCGCCAGAAAAGAGCTTGATGTCTACTACACAACCTTTTTCTTGTAGACGTTGTTGGGCCTCCAAGTGTAGAGGTTTGTAGGACAGTAGCAAATTTCCCTCAAGTGGATGACCTAAGGTTTATCAATCCGTGGGAGGCATAGGATGAATATGGTCTCTCTCAACCAACCCTGCAACCAAATAACAAAGAGTCTCTTGTGTCCCCAACACACCCAATACAATGGCAAATTGTATAGGTGCACTCGTTTGGCGAAGAGATGGTGATACAAGTGGTATATGGATGGTAGATAAAGGTTTTTGTAATCTGAAAATATAAAAACAGCAAGGTAACTAATGATAAAAGTGAGCACAAACAGTACTGCAATGCTAGGAAACAAGACCTAGGGTTCATACTTTACCTAGTGCAAGTTCTCTCAACAATAATAACATAATTGGATCATATAACTATCCCTCAACATGCAACAAAGAGTCACTCCAAAGTCACTAATAGCGGAGAACAAACGAAGAGATTATGGTAGGGTACGAAAACACCTCAAAGTTATCCTTTCTGATCGATCTATCATAGAGTTCGTACTAGAATAACACCTTAAGACACAAATCAACCAAAACCCTAATGTCACCTAGATACTCCAATGTCACCTCAAGTATCCGTGGGTATGATTATACGATATGCATCACACAATCTCAGATTCATCTATTCAACCAACACAAAAGAACTTCAAAGAGTTCCCCAAAGTTCCTACCGGAGAGTCAAGAGAAAAAAGTGTGCCAACCCCTATGCATAGGTTCATGGGCGGAACCCGCAAGTTGAACACCAAAACATACATCAAGTGGATCAATAGAATACCCCATTGTCACCACGGGTATCCCACGCAAGACATACATCAAGTGTTCTCAAATCCTTAAAGACTCAATCCGTTAGGATAACTTCAAAGGGAAAACTCAATCCATTACAAGAGAGTAGAGGGGGAGAAATATCATAAGATCCAACTATAATAGCAAAGCTCGCGATACATCAAGATCGTGCCACCTCAAGAACACGAGAGAGAGAGAGAGAGATCAAACACATAGCTACTGGTACATACCCTCAGCCTCGAGGGTGAACTACTCCATCCTTGTCATGGAGAGCGTCGGGATGATGAAGATGGCCACCGGAGAGGGGTTCCCCCTCCGGCAGGGTGCCAGAACGGGTCTTGATTGATTTTCGGTGGCTACGGAGGCTTCTGGCAGCGGAACTCCCGATCTATTGTGCTCCCCAAAGTTTTTAGGGTATATGGGTATATATGGGAGGAAGAAGTACGCCGGTGGATCTCTGGGCTGTCCAGGAGGCTGGGGGCGCGCCCAGGGGAGTGGGCGCCCCCCACCCTCGTGGGCTGCCCGGGACTCTCCTGGTCCATCTCTGATACTCTGTGGGCTTCTTTTGGTCCAAAAATAAGTTCCATGAAGTTTCAGGTCAATTGGACTCCGTTTGATTTTCCTTTTCTGCTATACTCTAAAACAAGGGAAAACAGAAACTGGCACTGGGCTTTGGGTTATTAGGTTAGTCCCAAAAATAATATAAAAGTGTTTAGTAAAGCCCATAAACATCCAAAACAGATAATATAATAGCATGAATATGTCATAAATTATAGATAAGTTGGAGACGTATCACCTATATGCATGATCATGCCTAGATATTCTCATAATTATTTGCTTTTCTATCAATTGCTCGATAGTGATTTGATCACCCACTGTAATACTTATGCTATATTGAGAGAAGCCACTAGTGAAACCTATGCCCCCCGGGTCTATTCTCCATCATACAAGTTTCCAATCTATTTTATTTTGCAATCTTTACTTTCCATCTATATCATAAAAATGCCAAAAATATTTATCATATTATTATTATCTCTACCAGATCTCACTCTTGCAAGTGGCCGTGAAGGGATTGACAACCCCTTTATCGCGTTGGTTGCGAGGTTCTTATTTGTTTGTGTAGGTACGAGGTGACTCGTGCGTGGTCTCCTACTGGATTGACACCTTGGTTCTCAAAAACTGTGGGAAATACTTACGCTGCCTTGCTGCATCACCCTTTCCTCTTCAAGGGAAAACCAACGCAGTGCTCAAGAGGTAGCAAGAAGGATTTCTGGCGCCGTTGCCGGGGAGATCTATGCCAAGTCAAGACATACCAAGTACCCATCACAACTCTTATCCTTCGCATTACATTATTTGCCATTTGCCTCTCGTTTTGCTCTCCCCCACTTCACCCTTGCTGTTTTATTCGCCCTCTTTTTCGCTTGCTTCGTCATTATGGCTAGTCCCTTATCCGCTCCTTTGTCTCCCGAGTTTGAGGTTCTTCACTTCAAACAAAGGCAAGGAGAAAACTCAAAAGATGCTTGGTTTAGGATGATGGAATCTTATCGTAATTGCACCCTAGAGGTGAATTTTAGAATTTTGCTTCGCAATTTTTATGTTGGGCTAAATATGTCCTATAGACAACTCTTGGACTGTGTTGCCAAAGGAAATTTTATCGAAATAGATCCCATTATTGCGCATGAAATTATAGAGGGAATAGTGGGAACACTACCTCAACAAAATGGGCCTCATCATACCCAGGAAGAAACCCAAGTTTTTGAGAAAATTTGCGAAGTAACGAAAATATTACAAAAATCTCTTAAACCTCTTAAGAGTGTTAGCGGGAATCTTCACCGCATGAATATGTTGATCACTCTTTGTAATAAGCGGTTGGACTCTTTAGATCTAAAAATTTCCGAATATGAAGGGAAACGTAAAGAACCTCCCGGATTCGAACATGACTCAGCTAAAAAAAATTAAAATCAAAGATGGCAATACCTAGATCTATCCTCGCTTTTGTTCCTAGCTAGGGGCGTTAAACGATAGCGCTTGTTGGGAGGCAACCCAATTTTATTTTTATGCTTTGCTTTTTGTTACTGTTTAGTAGTAAATAATTTATCTAGCCTCTGTTTTAGTTGTTTTTTTGTGTTTAATTAGTGTTTGTTCCAAGTAGAACCGTTGGGAAGACTTGGGGAAAGTCTTTTTGATCTTGCTGTAAAAAACAGAAACTTTAGCGCTCACGAGAATTGCTGTCATTTATTATTTGAGAGTGATATTTAGTTAATTCTTTTTGAATATGATTAATAGATAAATTACGCACGTCCAGAAATTTATTTTAGAATTTTTGGGGTTCCATAAGTATGTGTTAGTTATAGATTACTACAGACTGTTCTGTTTTTGACAGATTCTGTTTTCCGTGTGTTGTTTGCTTATTTTGATGAACCTATGGCTAGTAATGGATTTTATAAACCATAGAGAAGTTGGAATACAGTAGGTTTAACACCAATATAAATAAATAATGAGTTCATTACAGTACCTTGAAGTGGTGTTTTGTTTTCTTTCGCTAATGGAGCTCATGAGATTTTCTATTTGAGTTTTGTGTTGTGAAGTTTTCAAGTTTTGGGTAAAGATTTGATGGATTATGGAACAAGGAGTGGCAAGAGCCTAAGCTTGGGGATGCCCAATGCACCCCAAGGTAAATACAAGGACACCAAAAAGCCTTAGCTTGGGGATGCCCCGGAAGGCATCCCCTCTTTTGTCTTCGTTCATTGGTAACTTTACTTGGAGCTATATTTTTATTCGCCACATGATATGTGTTTTGCTTGGAGCGTCTTGGATGATTTGAGTCTTTTCTTTTTAGTTTACCACAATCATCCTTGCTGTACACACCTTTTGAGAGAGACACACATGAATCAGAATTTATTAGAATAATCTATGTGCTTCACTTATATCTTTTGAGCTATATAGTTTTTTCTCTAGTGCTTCACTTATATCTTTTAGAGCACGGTGGTGGTTTCATTTTATAGAAATAATTGATCTCTCATGCTTCACTTATATTATTTTGAGAGTCCTTTAGAATAACATGGCAATTTTATTTTAGGCATAATAAAAAAAATTAAAACCTTTCATATAAGTGCATTGAATACTAAGAGAAGTTTGATACTTGATGATTGTTTTGAGATATGGAGATAGTGATATCAAAGTTGTGCTAGTTGAGTAGTTGTGAATTTGAGAAATACTTGTGTTGAAGTTTGCAAGTCCCGTAGCATGCATGTATGGTAAACATTGTGTAACAAATTTGAAACATGAGGTGTTATTTGATTGTCTTCCTTATGAGTAGCGGTCGGGGACGAGCGATGGTCTTTTCCTACCAATCTACCCCCCTAGGAGCATGCGCGTAATACTTGGTTTTTGATGACTTGTAGATTTTTTCAATAGGTATGTGAGTTGTTTATGACTAATGTTGAGTCCATGGATTATACGCACTCTCACCCTTCCATCATTGCTAGCCTCTTCGGTACCGTGCATTGCCCTTTCTCACCTTGGGAGTTGGTGCAATCTTCGCCGGTGCATCAAAATCCCATGATACGATACACTCTATCACACATAAACCTCCTTATATCTTCCTCAAAATAGCCACCATACGTACCTATTATGGCATTTCCATAGCCATTCCAATATATATTGCCATGCAACTTTCCACCGTTCCGTTTATTATGACACGCATCATCATTGTCATATTGCCTTGCATGATCATGTAGTTGGCATCGTATTTGTGGCAAAGCCACAGTTCATAATTCTTTCATACATGTCACTCATGAGTCATTGCACATCCCGGTACACCGCCGGAGGCATTCATATAGAGTCATATCTTGTTCTAGTATCGAGTTGTAATCATTGAGATGTAAATAAATAGAAGTGTGATGCTCATCATTAATAGAGCATTGTCCCATAAAAAGAAAAAAAGGAGAAAGGACAAAAAAGGAGGCCCAAAAAATAAAATAAAAAGGGGAAATGCTACTATCCTTTTTTCCACACTTGTGCTTCAAAGTAGCACCATGAGCTTTATGATAGAGAGTCTCTTGTTTTGTCATTTTCATATACTAGTGGGAATTTTTCATTATAGAACTTGGCTTGTATATTTCAATAATGGGCCTCCTCAAGTGCCCTAGGTCTTCGTCAGCAAGCAAGTTGGATGCACACCCACTTAGTTTCTTTTGTTGAGCTTTCATACATTTATAGCTGTAGTGCATCCGCTGCATGGCAATCCCTACTCCTTGCATTGCCATCAATTGATGGGCATCTCCCTAGCCTATTGATTAGCCACGTCAATGTGAGACTTTCTCCTTTTTTGTCTTCTCCACATAACCCCCTTCGTTATATTCTATTCCACCCATAGTGCTATATCCATGGCTCACGCTCATGTATTGCGTGAAAGTTGAAAAAAGTTTGAGATTACTAAAGTATGAAACAATTGCTTGGCTTGTTATCGGGGTTGTGCATGATGAGAGCATTCTTGTGTGACGAAAATGGAGCATGACCAAACTATATGATTTTGTAGGGATGAACTTTCTTTGGCCATGTTATTTTGAGAAGACATGATTGCTTAGTTAGTATGCTTGAAGTATTATTATTTTTATGTCAATATTAAACTTTTATCTTGAATCTCTCAGATCTAAACATTCATGCCAAATAAAGAAAAAATACATTGAGAAATATGTTAGGAAGCATTCCACATCAAAAAATCCATTTTTATCATTTACCTACTCGAGGACGAGCAGGAATTAAGCTTGGGGATGCTTGATACGTCTCCAACGTATCTATAATTTTTGATTGTTCCATGCTATTATATTATCTGTTTTGTATGTTAATGGGCTTTATTTTACACTTTTATATTATTTTTGGGACTAACCTATTAACCGGAGGACCAGCCCAAATTGCTGTTTTTTGGCCTATTTCAGTGTTTCACAGAAAAGGAATATCAAACGGAGTCCAAATGGAATGAAACTTTCGGGAATGTGATTTTTGGAACAAACGTGATCCAGAGGACTTGGACTGGACATCAAGAAACAATCAAGGAGGCCACGAGGCAGGGGGGCGCGCCTACCCCCCTGGGCGCGCCCTCCACCCTCGTGGGCCCCTCGTTGCTCCACCGACCTACTTCTTCCTCCTATATATATTCACATACCCCGAAAACATCCATGAGCACCACGAAACCCTATTTCCACTGCCACAACCTTCTGTACGCAAGAGATCCCATCTTGGGGACTTTTCCGGAGCTCCGCAGGAGGGGGCAGTGATCACAGAGGGCCTCTACATCAACTCCATGGCCCCTCCGGTGATGTGTGAGTAGTTTAATTCAGACCTTCGGGTCCATAGCTAGTATCTAGATGGCTTCTTCTCTCTCTTTGGATCTCAATACAAAGTTCTCCTCGATTATCTTGGAGATCTATTCGATGTAATCTTCTTTTGCGGTGTGTTTGTCGAGATCCGATGAATTGTGGGTTTATGATCAAGATTATCTATGAACAATATTTGAATCTTCTCTGAATTCTTTTATGTGTGATTGGTTATCTTTGCAAGTCTCTTCGAATTATCAGTTTGGTTTGGCCTACTAGATTTATCTTTCTTGCAATGGGAGAAGTGCTTAGCTTTGGGTTCAGTCTTGCGGTGCTCGATCCCAGTGACAGAAAGGGAAACGACACATATTGTATTGTTGCCATCGAGGATTAAAAGATGGGGTTTACATCATATTGCATGAGTTTATCCCTCTACATCATGTCATCTTGCTTAAGGCGTTACTCCGTTCTTATGAACTTAATACTCTAGATGCATGCTGGATAGCGGTCGATGTGTGGAGTAATAGTAGTAGATGCAGGCAGAAGTCGGTCTACTTGTCACGGACGTGATGCCTATATACATGATCATGCCTAGATATTCTCATAATTATTCGCTTTTTTATCAATTGCTCGATAGTAATTTGTTCACCCACCGTAATACTTATGCTATCTTGAGAGAAGCCACTAGTGAAACATATGGCCCCCGGGTCTATTCTCCATCATACAAGTTTCCAATCTATTTAATTTTGCAATCTTTACTTCCAATCTATATCATAAAAATACCAAAAATATTTATCTTATTATTATTATTATTATTATTATTATTATTATTATTATTATTATTATTATTATTATTATTATTATTATTATTATTATTATTATTATTATCTCTATCAGATCTCACTCTTGCAAGTGGCCGTGAAGGGATTGATAACCCCTTTATCGCGTTGGTTGCGAGGTTCTTATTTGTTTGTGTAGGTACGAGGTGACTCGTGCGTGGTCTCCTACTGGATTGATACCTTGGTTCTCAAAAACTGAGGGAAATACTTACGCTGCTTTGCTGCATCACCCTTTCCTCTTTAAGGGAAAACCAACGCAGTGCTCAAGAGGTAGCAAGGCTCGCGACAGGTATCGTTATTTTTTGATCTTCATAGATGATTTGAGAAGATATGGGTATATCGACTTGATGAAACATAAGTCTGAAACATTTGAAAAGTTTAAAGAATTTCAGAGTGAAGTGGAAAATCATCGTAACAAGAAAATAAACTTTCTGTGATCTGATCGTGGAGGAGAATATTTGAGTTACGAGTTTGGTCTTCATTTGAAACAATGCAGAATAGTTTCGCAACTCATGCCACCTGGAACACCACAGCGTAATGGTGTGTCCGAATGTCATAACCGTACTTTATTAGGTATATGGTGCAATATATGATGTCTCTTACCGATTTATCACTATCATTTTGGGGTTATGCATTAGAAACAACTGCATTCACGTTAAATAGGGCACCATCTAAATCCATTAAGACGACGTCATATGAACTGTGGTTTAGCAAGAAACCTAAGCTGTCGTTTCTTAAAGTTTGGGGTTATGATGCTTATGTTAAAAAGTTTCATCTTGATAAGCTCAAACCCAAATCGGAAAAGTGTGTCTTCATAGGATACCCAAAAGAAACTGTTGGGTACACCTTCTATCACAGATCCGAAAGGCAAGATCTTTGTTGCTAAGAGTGGATCCTTTCTAGAGAAGAAGTTTCTCTCAAAAGAAGTGAGCGGGAGGAATGTAGAACTTGATGAGGTAATTGTACGTTCTCCCGAATTGGAAAGTAGTTCATCACAGAAATCAGTTCTAGTAATTTCTATGCCAATTAGTGAGGAAGCTAATGATGATGATCATGAAACTTCAGATCAAGTTACTACCGACCCTCGTAGGACAACCAGAGTTTGGTCCGCACCAGAGTGGTACGGTAATCCTTTCTGGAAGTCATGTTACTAGACCATGACGAACCTACGAACTATGAGGAAGCGATGATGAGCCCAGATTCCGCGAAATGGCTTGAGGCCATGAAATCTGAGATGAGATCCATGTATGAGAACAAAGTATGGACTTTGATTGACTTGCCCGATGATCAGTGAGTCATTGAGAATAAATGGATCTTCAAGAGGAAGAGGGACACTGTTAGTAGTGTTACTATCTACAAAGTTTGAAATTGTCGAAAAATGTTTTCGACAAGTTCAAGGTGTTGACTATGATGAGATTTTATCACTCGTATCGATGCTTAAAAGTCTGTCCAAGTCATGTTAGCAGTTGCCGCATTTTATGAAATCTGGCAAATGGATGCCAAAACTGCATTCCTTAATGGATTTCTTAAAGAAGAGTTTTATATGATGCAACCAGAAGGTTTTGTCAATCCTAAAGGTGCTAACAAAGTGTGCAAGCTCCAGCGATCCATCTATGGACTGGTGCAAGAATCTCAGAGTTGGAATATATACTTTGATAAAGTGATCAAAGCATATGGTTTTATATAGACTTGCGGTGAAGCCTGTATTTACAAGAAAGTGAGTGGGATCACTACAACATTTCTGATAAGTATATGTGAATGACATATTGTTGATCGGAAATAATGTGGAATTTTCTGGAAAGCATAAAGGAGTGTTAGAAAGGAGTTTTTCAAAGAAAGACTTCAGTGAAGCTACTTACATATTGAGCATCAAGATCTAGAGAGATAGATCAAGACGCTTGATATATTTTCAATGAGTACATACCTTGACAATATTTTGAAGTAGTTCAAAATGGAACAGTCAAAGAAGGAGTTCTTGCCTGTGTTGTAAGGTGTGAAGTTGAGTAAAGACTCAAAACTAGACCACGACAGAAAATAGAAAGAGAATGAAAAATCATTCCCTATGCCCCAGTCATAGGTTCTATAAAGTATGCTATGCTGTGTACGCGACCTATTGTATACCTCACCATAAGTTTGGCAAGAGGGTACAATAGTAATCCAAGAGTGGATCACTGGACAACGGTCAAAAATATCCTTAGTGGAATAAGGAAATGTTTCTCGGTTATGGAGGTGACAAAGAGTTCATCATAAATAGTTTCGTCGATGCAAGCTTTGACACCGATCTAGATGACTCTAAGTCTTGATCTAGATACATATTAAAAGTGGGAGCAATTAGCTAGAGTAGCTTCGTGCAAAGCATTGTAGACATAGAAAATTTGCAAAACACATACGACTCTGAATGTGGCAGACCCGTTGACTAAATTTCTCTCACAAGCAAAACAAGATCACTCTTTGGGTGTTAATCACATAGCGATGTGAACTAGATTATCGACTCTAGTAAACCCTTTGGGTGTTAGTCACATGGAGATGTGAACTAATCACATAAAGATGTGAACTATTGGTGTTAAATCACATGACGATGTGAACTAGATTATTGACTCTAGTGCAAGTGGGAGACTGAAGGAAATATGCCCTAGAGGGAATAATAAAGTTATTATTTATTTCCTTGTTTCATGATAAATTTTTATTATTCATGCTAGAATTGTATTAACCGGAAAATTAATACATGTGTGAATACATAGACAAACAGAGTGTCACTAGTATGCCTCTACTTGACTAGCTTGTTGAATCAATGATGGTTATGTTTCCTAACCATAGACATGAGTTGTCATTTGATTAACGGGATCACATCATTAGAGAATGATGTGATTGACTTGACCCATCTGTTAGCTTAGCACGATGATCGTTTAATTTGTTGTTATTGCTTTCTCCATAACTTATACATGTTCCTATGAATATGAGATCATGCAACTCCCGAATACCGGAGGAACACTTTGTGTGCTACCAAACGTCACAACGTAACTGCACTACAAAAAAATACACTTCCGTGATGATACATGTTTGTCATAGTAGGTTGCTTTTTTTGTCATGCATGTACATCCATGAAAAATTTATGACAGAATCAAGATAGTCATACCTGTGATGTCGTAGAAGTGTTCCATGACATTATCAAAATTATCATCACAGAAGTGTCCACTTCCACGACGATAAATCGCGCATCACAGAAGTGCTTTCGTCAAGGGTGACCGACACGTGGCATCCGCCGTAACAGAACGCCGTTAAGCTATCGGGTCGGGTTTTGGATCCGATAACCCGTTAACAACCCCGACCAATGGGGATTTTACACGTGTAAAATCATCATTGGCTAGAGGAAACATGTGTCAGCTCATCGTCAGGACAGATGTCATCCACTCACTGGACAGAAGGCGCCTATGATACGTCGACACGTGGCAGAACCCAACAAGTTTAAATGGGCCGGCCCAACTAAAGGCCCGCAAGATTTTGCGGACCATAATGAGCCGACCCAGCTAAAGGCCCATGAGATTTTGCGGACCATAATGGGCTGGCCCAGGTAAAGGCCCACAAGATTTCGCAGGCCATAATGGGCTGGCCCAGGTACAGGCCCATAAGATTTTTGTGTGCCATAATAGGCCGGCCCAGGTAAAGGCCCACAAAATTCTTGCGGATCATAATGGGCCGACCCAGCTAAAGGCCCACGAGATTTCACCAACATTAATGGGCCGGTCCAGCTGTAGGCCCACAAGATTTTGAGGACCCTAGTAGGCCGGCCCGTTAACTGGCTTCCATGTTTTGGGCCAAATGCTGGCCCATATTTGATACGGTCTATTAATAGCCTACCACGCTCTGGGCCTAATAGTGGCCCATATGAGATCCGGACCGTCAAAAGCCTACCACGTTCTGGGCCAAATTACGGCCCAAATCAGGTCCGGCCCTTTAAGAGGTTTTGGGCCTAATTATGGCCCATATCAGATTCGGCCCGTCAACTGGACACTATGCTTTTGGGCCCACTTTCTAAAGGCCCACTTAGTAATTCGGCCTGATATTAGTTTTGGCCTATTAAGGGCCCGTTTAACATTTTGGCCCTATATTAATTTCAACCTGTTAAAAGCCCGTCATATAGTTGGGCCTAACTACGGCCCGGTTTGCATCCGGCCTGCTCGCAGCCGATATCTGATTGGGCCAAACAAGGACCGAGACAATTTTTCGGCCTGTTAAAAGCCCGTGATTTGATTTGCACAATCATGGGCCGGGGTTCATTTCGGGATGCTGCCAGCCTGTGAGCTGATCGGCACATTTCAGGCTCAACCTACATCGTGATTGCATGACGGCCCGATTATGTACCGTAATTTTACGGTTTGGCCGGTTTACTGCGAAGACAGGATATATATACAGTAAAATAACTGTAGCATCGTGAATAAGAAAAAACCTATACTATACAATAAAGAAATTACGGCATATTACATCCACTGGGCATCAAAGTTCGCCACTATGATAATAAAGCACAGGCAGACAGCAGATTACATACACTGGGCATCAAAGATCGCCACCAGTGCAAATAAACACATTGACAAAATAATATACAAAACCGATAACACTTCAATAGAGTTCAAGAAAGGTTAGCCCTGCTGGGGAGCTGCAGCGCAAGCAGCCGAGCAAGATGATGAGACTGCGCTTGTTCAACACTTATATCTTCCTCACTCTGAAAGATAAACAAGCAGACAGATGACAGGTTTTGCACATAAAAGTATCAGTGCTGACAATTCATCACATTTCTTACTGACGAATAAAGTGACACAGTTTAAATTTGCATTAACACAATATGGTATTGTTCAGGTCAAGACATGGCAGGAAATGACATTGTGAAGGAGTTGGCAGCTTCACGACACCACTGGATTATAGATCAAGAACTCATAAGTATCAATGGTTAGTGTGCTGTCAATTTATACCATTTCAGATTGGCAAATAAAGAGACGGTTTAAATAATAGTAGAATGACATGACATTTTTCATAGTTAAGACATTGCAGAATATGACATTGTGCTGTAGTGGGTAGGTTCACCACACCACTGGATTACAGATGAAGAACAGAAGCATACATGTAGTGCAAAAAAAGATCACTTACTCTGTATAGTTTAATTTACATGGTATGAAGAAGGAACTTGGTTGTACAACTGAAAACTTAACTTGAGAAAGGACAAACTTTTTTTATGAACTACATATAATAAACTTTAAACAAGCAATTTGATGCAAACACAAAAAATAAACAGCTGTTGCAGTCATGCCTAACCAAATATATACAACAAAGTTTGAAGGCTTGAGATGGACAAACTTACACTATTGGTGAAGACAGGCTCTATAAAG
>NC_041382.1:414814559-414833413 GCF_002162155.2 Triticum dicoccoides
TTCTTCAAAAGCATTGCCTTTATTCTACATTTTGTTAAGAGTAAATATAGATGTGATAATATACGGAAAAATGGAGAATATTTAAGGTAAGATGAAGAGTGATGCTACATAACCAAGTAGCTATAAATGTAAGTGCAGCGATATAGGCAAAAGGTACAGCCAAGAGCAATGCACAGCTAAACTTCTTCAGTACCAACCTTATGGTAAGAGTAAATATAGATCTGATGTTTAGAAAATGGAGGGCAAAGGAAAATAAGCTGCAGAGTGATGGTACATGAACAACCACCTGTCATTATAAGTACACTGATAAAGGACAGCATGTACTTACAAGAACAATGCAGAGCTAAAAAAACATTGGCATTGGATATATTCTACACTAATGTAACCATTCATACAGATCAGATAATTTGGAGCGAACAATTGATAAGCAAGCTATCATGCATACTGCTGTCACATAATGAACCAGGTATGTATGCAAGTACAGTGATACAGGACAACAGGTACTAACAAGAGCAAAGCAGCGGGCAACATATTTGAGATATCCTGTCGTTCTTGTCAAACCGGAATTCTTCTTCAAGCAGATTCCCTGCAAAAAAGATCCGTAAGGCACATGTGGAAAAGTAGAAGTTCAAATTGTCATGTGATTTCATAGACAGTACCTCATCCTGGGAACGAGACCAATGCATAACAAGGTTTTTCCATTCAATGTTTTCTAAATTTAGCACAGGAGACTTCACCAGAAATTCGTTTATAGACTTGCCATCAGAGTGTGATTTCCTCAGGTAACACCGATACTGCTGCAATGCTTCCTTGAACAGCACAAGCAAGCTTTGCTCGTCATGACTATCCATATTGACCCTCGCCTAGTTACAACAATGTAATGTAAATCATTGATGTGTTCAATCAGCAGAAAATAGGAAAATAATAGCCATGAATAATAGCACTTACATGTAAGTTGGACAGGAAGATGTGAAAATGGTGTTTGTCTTCACAATAATCTTCCCATGATGGGAATATATGCACGTAGTCCCTAACAACATTGAAAGCATTGTCTTTTAAACTGGGAATAAATGGAATGGGGTTCCAATCTGCAGGAATTGGCCGTCTCTGCAGTTGGGATAGGTCTTCGGCCGGTGGACTTGCTATACTTTTTGCTGGAGTGGGATTTTTCTGTGGTACAGCTGGTGCTATGGCAAATGAAATCGGTATACCTTTTGCTGGAGTGCAGGTCCTGTGTGGTGGGGCTAGTGGTGTGGCCAGTGAAGTATAGGTACAGTCTGCTGGAGTCGGTCCTATGTTTTGTGTCACTGGTTGTACATCCAATATAAGTGGGGTGCTTTCTGATTTCTCCAGCACCACCATGTTTTTCAAGGACTTTGCTAGTGCTGCTTCAGGTTCGACAATCACCCTCTTCCTTTTTGATGTCTGATGCACAAGAACATCATTTGAGTGGAAAAACATGGTATGATGACAGATGGAATATGTATTGATAATGGATGGACATGGCATCTCGACATATATGATGAGTATACTAAGCAGATGGCGGTGCAACAAAGTAGAAGAAATGCAAGACAACATATGCAAGATACTCGCAATCAATAAAACATTGCCAAATTAGAACAGGCACCTTGATGGGTGAACAGGACAGGTCATCTGCCTTTGACTCCTCAAGGTTAGAGTAGTCATTAGGATCATATTCTGAACAAGAATCAACAGGTGGGGAGCGTATGAGTTTCATTGCATCCAGAATGGCACTCAATGCCTTGGTGCCAATTTTGTAAGTCATTGCAGTGTTTAGCTTAAAGAGTGGACTGCTGCTAGTGCGACACAAAGCAGCTACACAGATCATAGTGTAGATATAACGGGAAAAACTTAAGCATCAGAGTAAAATCAGCAAAGTGGAACTTGCTGGAATATATGTGCTAGTATTGCCGGTACGGCTAGAAAGGCTTCGGATACCAGCTCTCTTCAAGTGAAGGTGCGGTACTGTTAATATCAATGTAACTCTCAAAGGCGACACAGCTCCCTGCATTTCCTTGCTATTCTTATAGGATTCAAGTGGGCAGGCCACTACAAATCCTATTCCTATGTTTACAAGATCCTACGAATCAAAGAGGCTCAAAGTGTCCATCACAACCGACCGTATAGACCTCTACACTGCAAATTTCCCTGCTCATCTTTAGTACAAGGAATATACTGTACTACTATCATACTCCCTCTGTTCCAAAATATAAGTCTTGGTAGAGATTTCCATTATGGATCACATACAGATGTATCCAGGTACATTTTAGAGTGTAGATTCACTCATTTTGCTCCATATTTAATCCATGGTGGAATCTATACAAAGACTTGTATTTAGGAACGGAGAGAGTACATATTAAAGAAGAACGAAAGAGGAACATGGTAAATAAGAGCAAGCAGATTTTGGATAATAAAATGTTGGTTGCGCAGTGCCCACACATGATGAACCAGAGCGCATTAAGAATGCAACTCCTAGCTGTCTCTCGACCATTTCAGGCGGTTGGATGAAGATCCTACGTCTCCTAACCCTTCTTCTTCCTCGTCTCTGATTCTTCCCATACAGAACACCGCATGGGCCGCCGGCCCCCACCGCCTGTGTTCCTCCGCCACCCCCACCCCAACCCCCACCCGCGTCGAGTTTTCTTTGTTCAGCGAGGCCCCACAACCACCCGAGCCCCTTCGATCGCACCGGCGAACTCCGGCAAGCTCTGAAAAATTGACTGACCCAATTTTGAAATTTAGTCTACTGTGATTTAACTAGTGTGGAATATAAAAGGGGAAAACCATAAGCATTGCGAGTATGGTGTTGAGCGTGCCATGGCTGAACTGAAGGTGCAAACCGGACAAAGGCAACTTCGCAACCAAGACAAGAAATCAGAGTAAAGCAGTGGCGATCTATTTTCTTGCTGTGATAAATAAGTTGAGCAGATACGAAAGAGTACCGCCTCTGGTGCGGCGCTATGTACGCATCTGCTGAGAATTTGACAGTGCTGCGGTAGCGATGGCTGTCGGCAGCGTGGAAGCAGATCTAGGAGGGTAGACGGTGGCGGCGGGGCGCGGTGGACGAGACGGTCGTAGGAGCGGCGCCGACAAGGTGGACGACGGCGGGGATGAAGCAAGAGGACGGGATGCAAGGATCCTGGTCCAAGCCGTGGATGAGAGAAGTCAATCTCTTGTAATGGACGACGGCGTCGAGGTATCAGCTCCGACATGGTGGAGGAGGACGGCGGTGGATGGGGTGGCGGACGGCGGCGGACGGAGGAGGGTGGGGTGGAGAGGGTGTTTTGGAGCCCACGGAGTATGAATGGGGAAAAGGGAGGTAGAGAGGAAGGGGGGAACCATGTATTTAGGGTGCGCTTGTCTCAAATGCGAGGAAATTTAAAAACTTAGCCCCCGTTTCAAATTTCTACTACATCATAGCAACACTAGTCGGTTGGGGATAGGATGGTAATCTCGCATACACCAAATATTTGCTGACGAGAGTTTGTTTTTGGCGCCCACCGTGTATGAATATGAATCGGGGAGGGAGTCGATTTCGGCCGAGGACACACTGTGTTTTGGCACCCACCGTGTATGAATCCAGGTGAGAGGCGGTTACGTCATGTTTGGGTGAAATTACAAACCTACCCCTATCGAAACCTATAGAAATCCAGCATATACGCTTTGCGTGGCAGGGATAGGCAGTAGTGATTTCCATCTCGCAGATTTTGGTTTCGGGCGATTACTGCGACTTTCCCCGCTTCGTTCAAATTTTGCAAAGTGCACGTTTACCGTGCCAACTCAATTCGAATCCCGTTTGTATTCTATTTTTTCGGGCGGGATCCATTTTCAATTGGAATTACATTCTATATACATCATTTTTTATATATATACTTTCAAAAGCACAACAAAGAATTCTGATCCTTTATATGTATAATATGATTTACAAATACAACGATCTCGAAATCTTAAGGTTGAATTCGAAATTTTTTAACCAAATTATGTTCTACTAAAATGTATGGATCAATAATATCTACATATTAAATAACATAGATGTGCGTGAATTCATATGAGTATGCATGTTTGATAGATCAATTTTGGTTCGAGTATGGATTACATGTATCATCATCTCGAATTCAAATATTTGAATCCTTTTTTTGTTCACTCCTTTCATGCCCATCTCTCTCGCATGCATGCTCCTTCAGGTAGCTATCACTCTCTTTTCTCCAGCTCACCCGCACGCTCACTTCATGTTGCTCCTATCCTCGCAAACATGGTCTCTCAATGTCTCCCTTGAGAAGTGTCACACTCTCCCTATCATTATAAATTACACGGTTTTCATTATCTCTCACGTCTCTACTGTTCTCTGGTATCACTTGGTACCTAAGCTTTCTTTTTCACCGCCAAACACACAGTCTCAACTCGTCTTTCACTTTGTCTTTCTCTCTATGGGATTCTCTCACACACCCTATATGTCTCTACATAAGACTCATACCACTAAAATTACTCTCTCTATCTCTCCTGTAGACACAACATTTGTTGCAGTCTCCTTTTTGTCTCCATCCCAGACTGACATTATTCATTTGTTTACTCTCTCACAGACACACACGCACAACTCCTACCACTAAAATGTGAATGGAAAACGAGATTTTGTTATACCCAAACAAAAAAGGACTGGAGGGAGTGATTGCCCTGACACGGACGCGACCTCTCATAGTGCAGGCATTGAACCGACGCGCCGGCCAAGAGGGCCGCACTCGCTGCAGGCCCGGCTGAGCACGCCTCCTCGCCGCGTGCAACCAGCTTAAGACTGCCCCACCCGCCTTCATTGAATCCGCGCATGTGCCGGCAACACGTCCTTCCACGAGCCGACAGACATTTTAGAACACAAAAAATGACTACAATATAATTAATTTACGCATGGTCTTGACTTGTTGTGCTCGCACTGGTAGCAGGAACTAGTAGAGGATTTTCTTTATTTATAACTCTCCTCACATTTTTTTGGCTTTGAAGTGAATCATGGTTGTGGACATTATGTATGAATGTGCAGATATCTGTGAACATGAGTTTGATGTGGAAGTTGAAGTTGCAATGTCGGGCTTGTGCGTGAACTATACCATGTCCAATGCTTCGTCTGTTATTGTTTGGAAAGTAATTGCTGTTATTACATGACCCGAAAAAAACATATTGTGCCACATCAGTAGATGCACGGACATCACAACAGGCATGCTGATTGGATAAACATTTGAACCTAGCTATTATGAAGGAAATTTTGTATTGACAACAGTTTTAGATAGCAGGAGACGCCTAACCCGCTCTGCCTCTGCTAGCTTATTTCTGGCTTCTTCCATCTCTTCTTTGGCTTGGGTGAAGAGAGCATCTGATTAATCTTTTCGCTTCTTTAGGAACTCAGCTACATTCTCAAGGGCTGCTGCACGCTTTCTTTCAGCCTTTACTATTGCCACGAGGACACGAACAGCTGACGACTTCACCTGGCTTGTGTGTAATCCAGCATCATCTAGGAATTTGCACCTTGTGTCTAATCCAGCATCATTAGGGAACTGGCACCTTGTGTGTAATCCAGCCTCATTTTGGAAACATGATCTCGAGGTTGACCATACTTCCCTCCTCGCAGGAACTACATCCTGACATGAAGTTACTTCTTTTTTAGATCAATACTCAGAGCAACCTAGATCCATTTAGTAGAAGCCAGATAAACAGAACTCGGAGAAGTGAATTCAAAAGGAATAAATAAATAAAAACAGACTACAAGGTGAGAACACCCACTTCCTACATCAAGCTAAAAATGAAAGCATTAGGACAATTAAGACTCTTCTTATTACACATCGAAGAACACCATGCTTAAGAGAAACAGAAACTACAACATATACACATCGAAGAACACGAGGCTACACGAAATTAATTGAAAGGGTGTTACTTACCAAAGCTCGTTTTACAGGTTCGATGCAGCTCCTCTTTAACTTGCCATGCTCCTTGAAGATGTCCCGAATATCCCGTGTTTGATCTTCATTGCTCCTCTGCATGTTCGCACTCGTGGTTTTAAAATCTCAACATGGCAAGAAAAATATACTACTAGTAATACTCGCGCATCTTGTGGGCAACATTAAAGCACTCGTCTGCCATGTTAGAGCATCTCCAACAAGATAAACTACTCATACAAATGCATCTTGATGCGTGCAATGCATGGACATTTTGCTAGTTCTAAAAACATTTCCATCATTTGCCACACTACTGGTTGCAGATGAAAAACCTACCCAAGCATAGCGCGATACAGGAGCGACACACAATTACAAGCTGATATTCTGTAACGCCCTCGATGCAGCTATATCTCCTATGTGTCAAAGCACAACTTAGAGGCATAACCGCATTGAAAGCAATGTCGCAAGTAAGGTAATCTTCACAACAACTCATGTAAATAGATAATAGGGGAAAAGGTACATAGTTGGCTTACACTCGCCACGTCACACAAATACATGAATAACATTACAATTATCCAATACACTCATGGTCCGACTATGGTACCAAAATAAAATATCAACCCCAACATGCGACACGATCCCGATCGCCCCAACTGGGCACCACTACTGATCATCAGGGAAAGACACATAGTAACGCCGTGAGTCTTCGTCGAACTCCCACTTGAGCTCAAGCGCATCATCAGGAACGGAATCATCGGTCCCTGCATCTGGTTTGGAAGTAATTTGCGAGTCACGGGGACTCAGCAATCTTGCACCCTTGCGATCAAGACTATTTAAGCTTATAGGTAAGGCAAGGTAATATGTGGAGCTGCATCAAGCGACTAGCATATATGGTGGCTAACCTGTTCGCAAAAGAGAGCGAGAAGAGGAGGCAAAGCACGAACGAAGAACTATAGAACAACCTGCGTCAAACATTACTCCAACACCGTGTTCACTTCCCGGACTCCGCCGAGAAGAGACCATCACAGTTACACACGCAGTTGATTCATTTTAATTAAGTTAAGATCCATGTTATCTACAACCGGATATTAACAAATTCCCATCTGCCCATAACCGCGGGCACGGCTTTCGAAAGTTCAAATCCCTGCAGGGGAGTCCCAACTTAGCCCATCACAAGCTCTCACGGTCAACGAAGGATATTCCTTCTCCCGAGACATTCCGACCAGACTCGGTATCCCGGTTCTACAAGACATCCTCGACAATGGTAAAACAAGTCCAGCAAGACCACCCGCTATGCCGACAAATCCCGATAGGAGCTGCACATATCTCATTCTCAGGGCACACCGGATAAGCGAAGCGTACGGGAGCCAATGTAACCCAAGTTGCCAAGGGATGGCCCCGCACGGTGCTCTGGGTTGGACCAACACTTAGAGAAGCACTGGCCCGGGGGTTTAAAATAAAGATGACCCTTGAGTCCCCGGAACCCAAGGGAAAAAGGCTAGGTGGCAAATGGTAAAACCAATATTGGGCATTGCTGGAAGAGTTTTATTCAAGGCGAACTGTCAAGGGGTTCCCATTATAACCCAACCGCGTAAGGAACGCAAAATCCGGGAACATAACACCGATATGACGGAAACTAGGGCGGCAAGAGTGGAACAAAACACTAGGCAAAAGGTCGAGCCTTCCACCCTTTACCAAGTATATAGGTGCATTAAGATAAACAAGATAATATAGTGATATCCCAACAATAAACAATGTTCCAACAAGGAACGATCTCCAATCTTCACCTGCAACTAGCAACGCTATAAGAGGGGCTGAGCAAAGCGGTAACATAGCCAATCAACAGTTTGCTAGGACATGGTGGGTTAGAGGTTTGACATGGCAATTTGGGAGGCATGATAAGCATGTGGTAGGTATCGTAGCATAGGCATAGCAAAAGAGCGAGCATCTAGCAAGCAAAGATAGAAGTGATTTCGAGGGTATGATCATCTTGCCTGCAAAGTTGTCAGAGTTGACTTGATCCTCGTAAGAAAACTCAACGGGCTCCTCTTTAGCGAACTCGTCTCCCGACTCTACTCAAACAAGACAAACAAGCAAAAGGGACACAATCAACCACGTGCAACGCTCAAACAAACATGAGGCAAACATGGTATGCTATGCGGGATGCGGTATGTGATGCATATGCAAGATTTGACAAGGAATGATTGAACCTGGCCTCAACATGGAAATCCAAGAGTGCCATTGGAAAGGTGAGGTGATTTCGGTTGAAATCGATATAAAGATCACCATAATCGGATGCACGGTTTGGAAATGGCAAGCAAAACAAATATGGCACCGGTCTGCGATAATCAGCAAGTAGCCATCGAAAAGCATCAAGTTAAATATGCTACAACACTCAAACATGACAACAAAATATATGGCAGGGATCCACTCATGATGCTTGACAAAAGATGAACACTGAGCTACGGCTAATTCATCCATTAACAGGTTCAAATAAGCATGGCAAAAGTGCAAATGATAACAGGTTTTAGACTTAGTGAAATTAACACAAGTCTGGAATTTAACATCAGGAAGCACACTTTGGAACATGAAAACTATATGCTACAGGAACTTAACATGGCAAAGCAAGGCATGGCATGGAGCTACTCAAAGCACTTAACAAAAGTCCCTTAGTGACCTTGAGCCAAAAGGGATCAGGAAATACAATTGCAAGCATGCGAACATGGCAAAAACATAATCAGGTTACAGACTTAGTGAAAAACTGGAGCATGCAAATCTGTTAACGAGTAGGCATGTTCACGAGCTCGATGCACTCACTACAGAGCATGACATGACCAACTAAGCATACACCCATCCAGAATACATCGCATAGAAGCTAGACATGGCAATAACAACAACATAGCATGCACGGATCAATAACAGCATCCTCGGCAAAATCGCTAACAAGTCAACAATCTGCCAGGATTCACGAAATAGCAAAAGTAGAGCTCGATTGACTCAAGCTAGGGTGCTCCATAAATGCAAATAAAGACATGGATGGATAAAGCACCACAATGTTAACAAAACATCCTTACTGATCATCCCCAAAAGAGGCATGGATCACTAGGAAACAACATGAACATATGGCATAATGACAAAATCAGGACAAGGACTTAGAGAAATTCTAAGTCCCTGAAATCAACATTAATGAATGCACTACTTTGCAAGCTTGTGCTAGTCAATACACATATTACAAAAATACATGGTAAGCACCTCTGTAAATATGGCATGGCATATAACAAAACACATGTAGAGATCAGGGACATATCATGCACGCATTAATCATGGCAAAAATGACAAATATCTATTTGATGAAACAGATCTGGCAATTATATCACATAGCCCTCTTCCAACAGCATTTTGGGCATCAAGATGAGCTCAAATGAAAGTAATGCAATGCGATGAAATGATGTACTCTCTGAGACGAACATTTTGATATGCTACACGCGCAAATCGGAGCTACGGATGCGGAGTTACGATGCGATGAACAATGCTAAAAAAATAATGCAGAGTTAGGAAAAAAACGAGGTCAACCCCTAGGGTTTCACTGTAGCACCGGATCCAGATCGGGCACGGACTTTAAGGTGGCGGCGGGTCTTGTCGGATCTCCGCCGGAGAAGTTACCGGAGGAGGCCGGGGTGGGCGGAGCCGGCCGGATCCGGGCGGCGCCGGCGAGAGGAGGCGGCGGGGCGACGAGGGGAACTCCGGGCGGCGCGCGACAGTCGGCGGTACGGCGAGTCGGCGGCCGCCGGCGTTGAGGCAGAGCGGGGCGGCGCGGCGAACAGCGCGGCGACGGGGCGGAGTCGGCTGGGCAGCGCGCGGGCGAGCTGGGGAAGCGGGTGGCGGCGGGCGAGGAGCGGGCTGCGGGGGCCGGCGCTGGGCCTGGCGGGCCGGCGCGGTCGGGCGGCGATGTGGGGCTCCCGCGGGACACGTGGTGAGCAGTGGTTGGACGGGGGAAGCGGGGCGGACGTGTCCGGCCTGGTCGGACGCGTCCGACGGCTGGAGGTGGAAGGAGACTAGGTTTAGGGTTGAAATGACCCGTGATTTGGAGTGGGAGGACCTATTTATACATAGGAGGAGCTAGGAGGCTCGGAATTGAGCACGGTTTGCGGCCACGCGATCGTGATCAAACGACCGAGACTATGGAGAGGGTTTAGGTGGGTTTTGGGCCACTTTGGAGAGGTGTTGGGCTGCAACACACACGAGGCCTTTTCAGTTCCTCGGTTAACCGTTGGAGTATCAAACGAAGTCCAAATGGTACGAAAGTTGACAGGCGGTCTATGGTAGTAAACCAGGGCCGCATGACAAGTCTCGGTCCAATCCGGAAATGTTTAACTCCCACACATGAAAAGAGGTAGAAAGGACCATCGGAGGAGATAGGAGCGCCGGAATGCAAAACGGACAACGGGGAAAATGCTCGGATGCATGTGACGAACACGTATGCAAATGCAATGCACATGACGACATGATATGAGATGCATGACAAAGGCAACAACACACGGAGACAAAAACCCGAACCCGAGGAAATAAAATAACTTAGCGCCGGAAACGGCAAGAGTTGGGATACATATAAGGTAAATTACATCCGGGGTGTTACAACACTCCACCACTACGAAAAGATCTCGTCCCGAGATCTAGGACTGGAAAAACGCTGGGTACTCAGAACGGAGGTGATCCTCGCGTTCCCAGGTGGCTTCACGGTCGGAATGGTGTGACCACTTGACTTTGAGGAATTTGATTGACTTATTGCGAGTCTTGCGTTCAGTCTCTTCAAGAATAGCAACTGGGTGCTCACGATAAGAGAGGTCTTCTTGGAGATCAATCTCTTCGAAGTTGACGGTGCGGTCAGGGGTCTTGAAGCACTTGCGGAGCTGAGAGACATGGAACACGTCGTGCACATTTGCAAAGTTTGAAGGAAGCTCGAGTTGATAGGCGAGATCGCCTCTCTTGCTGACGATCTTGAAAGGACCCACGTATCTAGGGGCAAGCTTCCCTTTGATACCGAAGCGACGAGTACCTTTCATTGGAGAGACGCAGAGGTAAACATGGTCTCCGATCTCGAAAGCCAAATCACGATGCTTACTATCATAGTAGCTCTTCTAACGCGATTGCGCTGCTTTGAGGTTATCACGAATGACTTTGCACATTTCCTCTGCCTCTGTGATCAAGTCATTTCCAAGAAGTTGACGTTCACCAGTCTCTGACCAGTTAAGAGGAGTACAACACTTCTTGCCATAGAGAATTTCGAATGGGGCCTTGCCCGAACTTGCTTGAAAACTGTTGTTGTAGGAGAATTCTGCATATGGAAGACAATCTTCCCACTTCATACCGAAGGAGATAACGCAAGCCCTGAGCATATCTTCGAGAATCTGATTGACACGCCCGACTTGACCGCTAGTTTGAGGATGAAAAGCTATGCTGAAGCGGCTGTTGGTGCCCATGGACTTCTGAAAAGAATCCCAAAACTTGGAGGTAAAGATGCTGACATGGTCTGATGAGATCAATTATGGAATGACGTGTAGAGAGACAATCCGAGAGGTATACAGCTCCGCCAATTGAGCTGCAGTGATAGACTCTTTGATAGGCAGAAAGTGAGCCACTTTAGTGAGTTTGTCGATGACAACGAATATAGCATCATTGCCACGCTTGGACTTTGGAAAGCCAGTCACAAAGTCCATCTCAATGTGGTCAAACTTCCATTCTGGAATGGCAAGAGGTTGGAGGAGACCAGCTGGTCGTTGGTGTTCGGCCTTCACTCTTCTGCAGACATCACATTCATTCACGAACTGAGCAATCTCGCGCTTCATTCGAGTCCACCAATAAGCCCGCTTGAGGTCCTGGTACATCTTCATACTCCCATGGTGGATGGAGAGGAGTGAATTGTGAGCCTCATTCATAATGACTTTACGAAGGTCACCTTTAGGCACAACAATGCGATCCTCGAAGAAGAGAGTATCCTTGTCATCAAGGCGATAGCACTTGTACTTGGGTTGACTCTTGGCAATCCCAATCTTCACCTTCTTCACCATAGCATCAAGAAGATGAGCCTCACAAATCTGATCTTCCAAAGTAGGAGAGACTTGAAGGTTGGCGATGAAACCTTGAGGAACAACTTGCAGATTGAGTTTGTGGAAAGCTTCACAAAGCTCGGGTTGGTAAGGCTTGATAATCAGACTGTTGCAGTAAGCCTTCCTGCTCAAAGTGTCAGCAATCACCTTGGCCTTGCCTGGAGTATATTCAATACTCGGATTATACTCTTGAATCATTTCGACCCAACGAGTCTGCCTGAGGTTGAGATTAGGCCAAGTGAAGATGTACTTGAGACTCTTGTGGTCAGTGAAGATGTCCACTTTTCTTCCCAATAAGAGATGTCTCCAAGTCAAAAGAGCATGCACAACTGCCGCCAACTCGAGGTCATGAGTGGGGTAGTTCTTCTCGTTGGGCTTCAACTGGCGAGAGGTATAAGCCACAACTTTCTTCTCTTGCATCAGTACTGCACCGAGACCTTGAAGAGAGGCATCGCAGAAGACCTCGAACGGTTTGGATTCATCAGGAGGAGTCAGAACTGGAGCAGTGATCAATTTCTCTTTCAGGGTGTTGAAAGCGATGTCACATTCCGGAGACCAAACGTACTTGACGTGTTTCTGGAGAAGGTTTGAAAGAGGCTTCGCGATCTTTGAAAAGTTCTCAACGAACCTTCGACAGTAGCTTGCGAGACCAAGGAAGCTGCGGAGTTGCTTCACGTTCTGAGGTGGTTCCAAATTCACAATTGTAGACACCTTCTCAGGATTCACCGCTATGCCCTTGGCAGAGATGATATGCCCAAGATAGAGAACCTCATCGAGCCAAAACTCGCACTTTGAAAACTTGGCGTAGAACTGATGTTCCCTGAGCTTATCGAGCACCAAACGCAAGTGCTTGTCATGATCTTCCTTGTTCTTTGAAAAGACCAGAATGTCATCCAGGTAGACCAAGACGAAGTCATTTGTGTAGGCGTTGAAGAGGAAGTTCATCATGCGAGAGAAAGTCAGCGGAGCGTTGACGAGGCCAAAAGACATGACAGTGTATTCATATGAATCATAGCTTGTTCTGAAAGCCGTCTTGGGAATATCCTGCTCACGGATTCGAATCTGGTGATAGCCCATACGAAGATCAAGCTTGGAGAATACTTGATCACCTTTGAGTTGTTCGAACAGCTCATTGATGTTGGCAAGTGGGTACTTGTTCTTAATAGTCTTCTTGTTCAATGGACGGTAGTCAACACAAAGTCGGTCCGTTCCATCCTTCTTCTTCGCAAAAAGAACTCCACAACCCCACGGAGAAGAACTAGGTCGGATGAGACCCATACGCTCTTGAATATCGAGTTGCTTCTTTAGCTCCTTCAATTCTTCAGGTCCAAGCTTGTAAGGACGTTTGCAAATAGGTTCCGTGCCAGGCTCAAGATCGATGACGAATTCAACTGACCGATGCGGAGGAATTCCTGGAAGCTCTTCTGGAAAGATGTCTTGATATTCGCAAACGACTGGAATTAGCATCCATTTCTCCCTTCTCATTGAGAGAAAACAGACATATTGTATCATCACGAGCGGAAAAGACAATTACATCCTCAGACGAATGAGTCAATTGAATCTGCCTGGCAGCACAATCAAGATGCGCCTTGTGCTTAGAAAGCCAGTCCATTCCAAGAATAAGATCAATATCCGAGTTACCAAGGACCATTGGAGAAGCCAGAAACTTGAAATCACCCATCATGATAGAAACATCCAGGACTATTGAAGTAGCCCTCATAGACTTAGCCAGAGAAACCACTCCCATAGGTTTACCCAACATTTGCGAAACGAAGTCATGCTTGGAAACAAATGATCTTGACATGAAACAATGCAATGCACTAGTGTTAAAAAGAACTTTTGCAGGAACAGAGTTAACTGGAAAGTTACCCATGATGACATCTGACGAGTCCTCTGCCTGAGCTGCATTCATCAAATTGACCTTGGCGTGCTTGGTGTTATGCTTGACCACAACTGTACTTGCCGATCTCACAGGAGGAGGAGGAGGGAGATGCCTCTGATTGAAGCATTTGTTGGCATAGTGACCCTTCTGTTGGCACTTGTTGCACGTGACCTCTGAAAGCGGACGATGATACGGAGCACTCGATCTTGGAGCTTGAGACGAAGTCTTGTTCTGAAAGCCAGGGTTGGGTGGGTGGGAAGATCCACTGCCACCTTTGCTCTTCTGCTGATAAGACTGACGGAACGGAGGAGGAGGAAGCCAATACTTCTGCTGCTTAGTCACTTGAGTTGAGGAAGAAGGAGTAGCATCTATGACTCGCTTCTTGGAAGCATCACACTTCAGTTGAGCAGTCTCTTGCTTCATTGCCATGTTGTAAAACTCATTGTACCTCATGGGCTCAAAGAGGACAAGAGCTAGCTGGATTTCTTCTCTGAGATCACCCCTGAACTGGTATATCATGCTCTTCTCGTCAGGGACGTCCTGCTTAGCAAAACGGGCGAGCTTCTAAAACATCTTGTTGTGCTCGTACAAGTTGGTATCAGAGCATAGGCATAGCAAAAGAGCGAGCATCTAGCAAGCAAAGATAGAAGTGATTTCGAGTGTATGATCATCTTGCCTGCAAAGTTGTCAGAGTTGACTTGATCCTCGTAAGCAAACTCAACGGGCTCCTCGTTAGCGAACTCGTCTCCCGACTCTACCCAAACAAGACAAACAAGCAAAAGGGACACAATCAACCACGTGCAACGCTCAAACAAACATGAGGCAAACATGGTATGCTATGCGGGATGCGGTATGTGATGCATATTCAAGATTTGACAAGGAATGATTGAACCTAGCCTCAACATGGAAATCCAAGAGTGCCACTGGAAAGGAGAGGTGATTTCGGTTGAAATCGATATAAAGATCACCGGAATCGGATGCATGGTTTGGAAATGGCAAGCAAAACAAATATGGCACCGGTCTGCGATAATCAGCAAGTAGCCATAGAAAAGCATCAAGTTAAATATGCTAAGCACTCAAACATGACAAAAAATACATGGCCGGGATCCACTCATTATGATTGACAAAAGATGAACACTGAGCTACGGCTAGTTCATCCATTAACAGGTTCAAACAAGTATGGCAAAAGTGCAAATGATAACAGGTTTCAGACTTAGTGAAATTAACACAAGTCTGGAATTTAACATCAGGAAGCACACTTTGGAACATGAAAACTATATGCTACAGGAACTTAACATGGCAAAGCAAGGCATGGCATGGAGTTACTCAAAGCACTTAACAAAAGTCCCTTAGTGACCTTGAGCCAAAAGGGATTAGGAAATACAATTGCAAGCATGCGAACATGGCAAAAACATAACCAGGTTATAGACTTAGTGAAAAACTAGAGCATGCAAATCTGTTAACGAGTAGGCATGTTCACGAGCTCGATGCACTCACTACAGAGCATGGCATGACCAACTAAGCATACACCCATCCAGAATACATGGCATAGAAGCTATACATGGCAATAACAACAACATAGCATGCACGGATCAATAACAGCATCCTCGGCAAAATCGCTAACAAGTCAACAATCTGCCAGGATTCACGAAATAGCAAAAGTAGAGCTCGATTGACTCAAGCTAGGGTGCTCTATAAATGCAAACAAAGACATGGATGGATAAAGCACCACAATGTTAACAAAACGTCCTTACTGATCATCCTCAACAGAGGCATGGATCACTAGGAAACAACATGAACATATGGCATAATGACAAAATCAGGACAAGGACTTAGAGAAATTCTAAGTCCCTGAAATCAGCATTAACGAATGCACTACTTTGCAAGCTTGTGCTAGTCAATACACATATCAAAAAAATACATGGTAAGCACCTCTGTAAATATGGCATGGCATATAACAAAACACATGTAGAGCTCAGGGGCATATCATGCACGCATTAATCATGGCAAAAATGACAAATATCTATTTGATGAAACAGATCTGGCAATTATATCACATAGCCCTCTTCCAACAGCATTTCGGGCATCAAGATGAGCTCAAATAAAAATGATGCAATGCGATGAAATGATGTACTCTCTGAGGCGAAAATTTTGATATGCTACACGCGCAAATCGGAGCTACGGATGCGGAGTTACGATGCGATGAACAATGCTAAAAAATAATGCAGACTTAGGAAAAAACGAGGTCAACCCCTAGGGTTTCACTGTAGCACTAGATCCAGATCGGGCACGGACTTCGAGGCGGCGGCGGGTCTCGCCGGATCTCCACTGGAGAAGTGACCGGAGGAGGCCGGGGTGGGCGGAGCCGGCCGGATCCGGGCGGCGCCGGCGAGAGGAGGCGGCGGGGCGACGAGGGGAACTCCGGGCGGCGCGCGACAGTCGGCGGTACGGTGAGTCGGCGGCCGCCGGCGTCGAGGCGGAGCGGCGAACAGCGCGGCGGCGGGGCGGAGTCGGCTTGGCGGCGCGTGGGCGAGCCGGGGAAGCGCGCGGCGGCGGTCGCGAAGCGGGCTGCGGGTGCCGGCGCTGGGCATGGCGGGCCGGCGCGGTCGGGCGGCGATGTGGGGCTCCCGCGGGACACGTGGCAAGCGGTGGTTGGACGGGGGAAGCGGGGAGGACGTGTCCGGCCTGGCGGACATGTCCGGCCTGGTCGGACGCGTCCGGCGGCTGGAGGTGGAAGGAGACTAGGTTTTGGGTTGAAATGACCCGGGATTTGGAGTGGGAGGACCTATTTATACATAGGAGGAGCTAGGAGGCTCCAAATTGAGCACGGTTTGCGGCCACGCGATCGTGATCGAACGACCGAGACTATGGAGAGGGTTTAGGTGGGTTTTGGGCCACTTTGGAGAGGTGTTGGGCTGCAATACACACGAGGCCTTTTCTGTTCCTTGGTTAACCGTTGGAGTATCAAATGAAGTCCAAATGGTACGAAACTTGACAGGCGGTCTACCGGTAGTAAACCAATGCCGCATGACAAGTCTCGGTCCAATCCGGAAATGTTTAACCCCCACACACGAAAAGAGGTAGAAAGGACCACCGGAGGAGATAGGAGTGCCGGAATGCAAAACGGACAACGGGGAAAATGCTCGGATGCATGAGACGAACACGTATGCAAATGCAATGCACATGATGACATGATATGAGATGCATGACAAAGGCAACAACACACGGAGACAAAACCCGAACCCGAGGAAATAAAATAACTTAGCGCCAGAAACGGCAAGATTTGGGATACATATAAGGTAAATTACATCCGGGGTGTTACATATTCTGTTGGACAATCGAGGCTATAACCAATTACTTTTACGGGAACAATAGCACCCAGGAAATTTAAAGGGTAGGTATGAACAAAATTGGAACTGCACATGTATTGCTAAGTGATTTAATACACACATTACCAATCGAAGAGGAGAACGATGGTCGCGGTGGCCTTTGTGAGTCATGGTCGGCAACAGGAGTCAGTTCATTGTCCACGACGGTGGTACTTCTGCGCTTGGCGTCGGCTTCCGGGAAGCAGATACGAGACCGTGGAAGACGATGCCGGGGAAGAGGCTCCATGTACGACGACGACGGTGGACCAGCTCCAGTGCGGCGTACGAGGTCGTCGATTAGGCAGATGCGCTGCGGTGGACGAGTGCGCCGATGTAAAGGGGAGGAGCACGAAGGCTGCGGTGCTGTGGAGAAGTCTATTTTGCGGTGGGGATAGAAATTGGGGAGTATTCAGGTGTACTACTCTGGGTGCCAGGGTGGGGTTGGCTGGGTAGGGTGAACCTGAAGTTACGAAAACAACCCCCTACCAAGCGTCGTCTGTAGGCCTGTCCGAAGGCTATGATGGTAACTTCCCACTGCTCGAATCAGGGTCGCGGGAGATTTTCCCGCTGACCTCAAAATTTTGTGACACTGGACTCCTCGTGTGGCATGTTGAGTGATTCGCTAAGCAACTAGCGAGTAGTAGTAGTAAACTCTGCATATTAGGTTTGACCGAAGTCAAACTTCCTAAAGTTTGACCAAGTTTACAGAAAAATATAAACATTTAGCATAACAAATATGTATGATGTGAAAGTACATTCAATAATGAATCTAATGGTATTTATTTTTTATTGTATATGTTAATATTTTTTGTTATAAGCTTTCTGAGAGTTTACAAAACTTGACTTTGACCAATGCTAATACGCGGACTTAAATAAAAACGGAGGGAGTACACATTTGTTTTCTTAGTTTGTAGTGAACTAATCATTTGTTGAAATTGTGAAATAAATATATTAGGTTATTGACTTCGAATGTAATGGTCTATACAATTCAATAGTTACAATCATTGTCGAATCCCAAGATGTATACAAGGTCTATAGTACTTCACAACATGCTCAAACTCACATAATCCCAGTCAAATGAGAATCTAAATGCATTTCATAGTTATTACTTTGTAGGATGCAACAAGAACAACCATAACTCTACATTAGCCATTATAGAAGCAACATTTTGACATATCCCAATGTGTGAATGAAACGTGCAGAGAGAGCTTTTGAAGATGGAGCAGATAGGGCGGGAAAGATTGTATGTATGTGGACGAGAGAGTAGGAGACAAACCTAACGAGACACACACACACACACACAGAGAGAGAGAGAGAGAGAGAGAGAGAGAGAGAGAGAGGAAGAAGTTAGGTCTGTGAGAAAGATGCATACATGTAATATACATGAGATGCGTGTGCATCTGGATTCTGTATACGTGGAAGGAGAAGAGACAACATGTTTGATGAGAGAGCAGGAAAAACATGGACGAGAGGGGAATGATCTCGTGGGTTGAGGGATTGACAATTTTGTGCGGGGGAGAGAGGGATTGGTAATTTTGTGCAAGAGAGAGAGAGGGTG
>NC_041382.1:414833723-414865157 GCF_002162155.2 Triticum dicoccoides
CACATCACCCTGCTTCCAAATGACCCCGCATTCTCTAGCGCGGTGTGGTCGCCGTCTTCGATCTGCTCGTTGCCCTCTTTGAAGATTGAGGTGTTGTGCATGTTGGGGTGCAAAGAAGCACAAGCGAGAGTGGTCGCCGTATAACCTTGGATGGGGATGAATTGTGTGCTCGGGGGAGTGTGTGTGTGTGTTGTGCTGCGTCTCTCTCTCTCTCTCTCTCTCTCTCTCTCTGTGTGTGTGTGTGTGTGTGTGTGCGTGTGTGTGTGTGTCAGATATTGAGAGAAAATAAACCTAAGGAGAGAAATGGGTATTCACGAAGAGATTGTGCGGGCCTTGAGGTGGGCAGGGGCCGGGTGAGGGTGTCAAAATGTGCGCGTTGATGCATGTGTTGCATGCAACCGTGCAAGGGACGGACGAATCGAGAGAGATGGTTGTTGAGTTACGGATGCTCCTCTCTCTGTCTCTCTCTCTCCCTCTCTCTCTCTCACACACACACAAGTAAACTATAAGACCGTTCTCTCATGTGCACACAACATATCGGCATCTGTCTATGTCTCACTCATGCATGATCATTTGCACATTCACACCTCTCTATGTCTGTATCACATGCACACCGTCTCCACATTGCCCTTCCGCCACAACACACATATGGACACATACACACGTTCTCTCTCAGTCACACACACAAAATCAGTATTAAAAGTACTAGGGCGCACCTAAAATGTCCAAATCCAAATAAACACGAACTGGAGCTAAACTCAAATATATGGAAATATTGCAGCGTCAAGAACTTTCACAGGAAAAAAAGTTGAGTAATATTCGAGGATTGTTTTCACACACACAAAAAGGTTCGGTGGATGTCCTTCGAGCGCGACACGGTGACGCACCGTTCGATCGACCGCGCGGCCGCGGTTCACGCGCTTGCACAGGATTCCGTATCGTGGCCATGGTACTAAGGCTGGTCACAATGGGCAAGAACATAAGCTAGTAAGTAATAAAAGCGCTGCCTAAGTCTAATGTTTACGTGTACTAGTATCATTTTCTTTTAAGTTTGACCAACCTTATATATAAAACTAAAGTAAGCTCCCACACGCGCACTCATCAATATGCCGCCGCCGCCGTTGCGCATGCCGGCGCCCGCCTGCTCTGGCCAACAATTTCTCGCCCATCACCGCCGTGTCGCCGCCATCCCTGTGCCATGAAGCCAAAGGCTCGCCCGCTCACGTCGTCTGCAGTCCCTCCTCGCGATGCCGCCGCACTGCCAAGCACGCGAGCAGCTGGTGGAGCCGCATCTATGCACGCAGCGTACGAAGAGGAGGACGAGCGCGTGCTCCAGCATGCCGGCGAGGAGGAACTAGCGTGTCATTGTCGTCTCCGCCCGCGCGGAGGAGGCGCGCATGGTGGCTGTCGCAGCGGAAGCCGGTCGCACGCGCGTCGAGCCCGTAAACCGGGTGCGGACGCAGAATCTACCTTCGAGACCTTGAATGCCACGTGGATCCTGCAATCTGAAGGAGCAATTTGGGTCAATGGACTCATGTGAGCCGTTTGATGCAACATGGACGGCTAGAAGGGCTTCTTCCACCTCTTCTGCCGTCTTCTTCCTTCACTCCGTCGAACTTCTTTCACAAATTGACTGACCCAAATTATACTACTAGTACAAACGTATTAAGTACAGTAGGAACACGAAGATACGAGCAGTAGTACCAACTGCAAGAAGAACAGTAGTAAGACATAGTACTAGTACTACTGTACGTACTAAAGAGTTCAAATAACGAGAAAGAACATAAACATAGGGGCTGTTTGGTTCCTAGCCACACATTGCCACACTTTGCCACACCTAACCTTAGAAAAGTTTGACCAAGTTAGGTAGGTGTTTGGTTCTAGCCACACTTGAGACAAGGAATTTTTTATGAGCAGTGAACCCCACATGTCATAGACACAAAAAGTGTGGCAAGATTCCCTTAGGCAAGCCAAAGTATGGCTAACAATTTGAACAACTCAAGTAAGGCAAGTGTGACAAATGTGGCAAAAATCATGTGGCAACATATGGCAAAGATAGTCACAATTCAAACAGCCCCATAGTTCTGTTGGGGCCTCAGCACAACACACCCTTGAAAATAAACTAATAAGCAACTAGTCCGCTTGACACTGCAGTAGAACCAGCATGAGCGACGACACTGCCACCTACTTGGAGTCTGAGTCCACGTCCTCGACTTCGTCCTCGTCCCTCTTCCTCTTCCTCTTCGTCGACGCTTCTTTGCTTGAACCAGACACTGGGCTCTGCTTCTTCATCCAACCCCTGTAGATATTTAAACAAAGGTAGGCATCCATTGCTACATACATGATGTGATCTTCATCTAATGTCTTCGACTCCCATGCATGATGAAACTCGTGATGATGTTTCTTCAGTTTAGCGTACGAAGGATCAATCATGGGCTGCCAGGGTCAGCATTGAAGGTTGAGAGGAGGACACCAGGCTTGCATTCTAGAGATCGAAGGGCTGGCCTACAACGAGACCTATCCAACGCAAGATGTCACCGTCATTCTTAAAGCCTACACTAACGAATTTTACTCTTTTGTCCTTGAGGAAGTTCTTAAAATCCTGGCACTCAACGTCGGCATGGCATATGTGGTAGACCAAGCAAACATTATGTACGCAAACCTAGATCATGGCGGGCTTCTTCCTCTCTTCGTCCTTTCGATCCTTCTCTCGTCCCAGGACTGTGGTGTACTCAACATCTAGCCCAGCGACCCACTCATGCGTTGAACTGTTGAACAAGCGTAGGAAGCGAGCAAGCCATGCTTTCACCGTCTCGGATCCACGTATGTAGATGACGATGAAGTGATCGCCGGTGATGGCTCTAACCTGGTACTCAGTGGCGACCATGGAGATTTGGGAGGCCATGGATTTTGGAGGAGGGTTAGGAGAAGTTGAACTGTTGTACCCTGCAAAAAAAACTGGGAGCGAACTAATGTGAAAGGATGGGACGACTGGGAGCGAACTGCTGTAAGGTAGAAGACGGGGACGAGTAGGGCGTGCGAACGGCGTGGGGTTGCTGGCTTGCCCGGTGGATAAACGGATGCAAGCCCCCAAAGAGTTCTCGAGAACTATGCGGGACCCACTAGATGTCATGTCTACTAGACCCATATCGTAGGCCTGACGGTATAGCTTCCGCCTGTTCGCACGCCATGCCGGCGCGTGGATGTAACTTCACTTAATTCCGTCAAACGTCGTGCCTCCCACGAACTTCGCCTCCCTCGCGCGGTCGCGCCCTTTGAGACTTCGACCGGCTATAAATGAGCAATTTCTTTGCCTTTTTTTAGACAAGCAATTTTTTTTGCCTACTCCGCATGCATGATACTCCCTCTGGTCCTTTTTACTCCCGTCAACCGTTTGCAAAGTGTTTGACCAAATTTGTACTTTTTTTGAACACCACCTTATATTAATTAACCAGACACACTAGTACACTCATTCGATACAATATTCACCACACAAGGCGGTACGTTATTTACAAGAATACCATCTAATCTATTGTCAAAGCTATACTTAGCGATTAAGTGTGCCACCTTATTGGCCGAACGACTAATCTTTGATAATTGAAGATTGTTGATCAACTTCGAGAGGCTCAACGCTTTCATCTTCAGGTCACGCATAGCAGACCTGCCAACGCTTTGACAGGCGTCAATGAAATCCGACGACCAAATTTATACTAAAAATATCAATATCTACAATACTCCCAAAACACTTAGGCGCAGTGCATTAACTTCTACCTTGTTTCTTGTTTCTTGACATATCAACCAATAGGAGATGTGGGTGTGCATGCTTTTAATGACTTGAGACTACCAAACACGACATGCAGTGGTTAGTTCATTGCATGCAATACTATTAATTAGCAAATAAACATTAAGATCTCTCGTTTTCCCCTCCTCCTTGGTCACAGTGCACAATCTAAGATGACTTGCTCACCTAGACGGAGGGAGTACTAATTATAATGAGTACTCCCTCCTTCCATCTATATAGGGCCTAATGCGTTTTTCAAGACCGCCTTTGACTATTGATAAAATTAATACTACATGACATGCATAATGTGAAAATTATATCATTGAAAGCTCCTTTCACATACGAATTTGATGATGTGCTTTGTGTAAGTTGCTCTAACATTTGGTCAAAGTTAGCCTCGAAAAACGCATTAGGCCCTATATAGATGGAAGGAAGGAGTATAAGAACTACGTTTTATAATGAGTGTAAAAATATTGATTTGACATTGTGAATGTTGACACATTGTGGAATAGTTTTTGAAGTCTGCAAAAGTACTCAAATAGTGCTGTCGTTCTCCACAAAAAAATGTGTTTACCAATGCATGCATGAACTCTAGTTACTCTAACCCCCTCTCTTCTTTAATTCTTTGCCACATCAGCATGTCTGCTATTCCCGTGTGCATGATACCAGCTAAGATACCACCATTATGGCCAGCCTTAATCATCGCATGCAATAATTTAGTGCACCTTGAAATATGAACATGTGTGGGGCGTGTTTGTTTTTAATGACTTGAGACTATACCTAGCCCGGCATGCAAGATGACTTATTATGCACCGTTCCCCATACCTGCAGGAAGCCCGTTCGTCTCCAATTTTTTTCCTCTCCATGTGTGGAAACAATATGCCTACCAAACTCTCCTTCTCCCTCCGGCGGTCCCACCACTCCACCCCGTGTGAAAAAATCTGCATGCATGACTCTCCTCCCCCCACGCTCATCCAATCCGTTGTGACCAGCAATATTTCCACCCCTTCGCTCCCCCGTAATTTACTCCAACAAATATGCCCACATAGCTATTACTTAACTGCAGGTGCATTCGGTCACTGACATATGGGCCCAACAGGGGTCTGGCCCACATGTCAGTGACGCAACTGGACCGCTTAAGTCAGTGCAGCTCAGTCCATATCTTACGTAGGTGTGCCATTGCTCGGTATAAATACTGCGCCTCCCACGACATCGCTATCTCCTCCCCCTCACGTTCACGTTCATCGCTATATCCTCCCCCTCCCTCTCACGTCGACCACCATGGCATCGCCCCTCCCAAGCCCTAGGAGCCCCTCGCTGCATCGCACGGACGGTCACGCATCGCCATTCCGTTCCTCGCCGCCACTAGTCGAGGAGGATGCGTCAGTGTTCCGCTCCTCGCCGCTACGCGACGCGTCGCCATTCCGTTCCTCGTCGCCACTAGTCAAGGAGGACGCGTCGGCGTTCCGCTCCTCGCCATGATGCGTCGAGGTGGACGCGTCGGTGTTCCCAATCTCGCCAGCACGCGTGCCGGAGGACGCGTCGGCTCCCTGCTACGAGGAGAATGCCACGCCGCCCGCCGAGCCTCCCATCCTTGAGGAGCTTTGGAAAGAAATGGATGTCGCCTTGTGGGAGGCTTTGCCTCCAGCAGAGCGCGCCAAAATAGAGGCGGAGAAGAAGGTCGAGGAAGAGAAGCGCACCACGGAACAAGCTCCTGGGAGGCCTATGTCGCATCCGAGAGTCAGGCAATTGGCTCTTTGGCAGAAGGCTCGTGCGAGGGCCGTGAGGGTGGCGGAGGACGCCCGTGCCGACGCCCTGAGTGCAGTCGGGCCCAAGCGCCTCATCTACGCTTGGCGGTACATGGACCGGGTGCACGCTTCCAGCGAGGAGGAGTACCTGTTGGCGCCGGATCACCACACATGTGAGATCATGCTCACCCGCCGGCAAGCCGCCAATCAGCACCTCGCGAGTTGTGAGGCTGAGGAAGAGGCGTTGTGTCGGCATGCTGGGAAACGGCCGCGCACCAGGGCACTCGTGGCGCGCCGCAAGCGCTCCTGCGAGCGCCGTGGCTTTTAGGAGGAGTATAATTTTTGTTTCGTAAGGCGATCTCATTAGTTTTGGGACGCAAATGATAAATCCCGAATGTTCAGGAATTTTTAGCATCCTTAATTAAGTATGTAAAAGGGAAAGTTTGGAAACCTTGTGTATTCATACGCATTTTGCAAGTACGTGCATATAGCACAAACTTTACTATATACTATCGCAGGAAAAGAATTCTATGAGACCAGGTCTCACTTGAGACCCATCCTGATGGATGACACGTGGCATTCACAAATCACAAAGCATCCCCCACCCCCAACTTAAAAGCCACGTGTCATCCATCAGGATGGGTCTCACCTGCTAACCATGAGACCTGGTCTCATATACGAGTAATTTTTTTCCACTATCGCACTACATGTCTCTCTCGATATATGCTTGGAGACTGTGCTACTCCCTCCGTCCAGGTCAATAAGTCATCTTCGGTTGTGCACCGTGACCAAGAAGGAGGGAAGACTTATACACCTAGACGGAGGGAGTACTACTATTACTTATGTACGTGCAAATGCACGTTTTAACATTATGATGCGATTTTTGTAAAAGTAGAAAAACAACACTAGTCAAGCTTGTGAAACAATTCAATGCAAAACAAATGCAAAAATGCTTGTTTGTTTGTTTACTTTTAGCTTCCTTCTCTATGGTTATTTCTCTGTCGTACTTTGTACGGAGTATCTCACTGGTTGGAAAGGCATGCAAATTCCCAAACCGCTTCCTACACCTTGTATCTCACTGGTTGCCGGTGTTGACGTTGTCGCCCATGTCGTCGAGGATGAGGTTGCCGAGGTCGGGGAAGAAGTCGTCGTTCGCAAATCATGTGGACTAGCATAGTAGTAGGATACATAGTAGAAACATGAATTTTACCACGATTTCAAACATGAAGGATAGAAACACATACGGTGCAACGGGAGCTGCACCGTTGGCGTTGAGGTTGTCGCCCATGTCCAAACACCACGTAGACACGGTCTTTGAGCATGGTTCGTAGTCATTCCACGCTCGGGCATTGAAGTTTGTAACTATTTTAGATTAGAATATACTACTTGAGGGAGTCCTGGATTAGGGGGTCTCCGGACAGCCGGATTATATCCTTTGGCCGGACTGCTGGACTATGAAGATACAAGATTGAAGACTTCGTCTCGTGTCCGGATGGGACTCTACTTGGCGTGGAAGGCAAGCTAGGCAATACGGATATGTATATCTCCTCCTTTGTAACCGACCTTGTGTAACCCTAGCCCCCTCCGGTGTCTATATAAACCGGAGGGTTTTAGTCCGTAGGACAACATAAAATCATACCACAGGCTAGCTTCTAGGGTTTAGCCTCTCTGATCTCGTGGTAGATCTACTCTTGTACTACCCATATCATCAATATTAATCAAGCAGGACATAGGGTTTTACCTCCATCAAGAGGGCCCGAACCTGGGTAAAACTTCGTGTCCCCTGCCTCCTATTACCATCCGCCTAGACGCCGGTTTTGACACTGACATTGGTGCTTTCACTGAGAGCTCCTCTGTGCCGTCGCCAGAAGGAAGGATGTCTCGTCTTGTCTTTAAAGATGGTACTACTGTCGGGGGAGCTTTGGCTGTCGGCCAAACTCTCCGGCTAGGCGGTTTCATCATGACCGCCTGTTCGGCCGCCGCGCCGACGATGACTTCTCGGGTCATCGAAATAGCCTCCACGTCAAATCGGCACTCGCCGAACAGATGGATCCAATGGAGCTCGCCTCCTTAAACGAGCTCTTAGATCGCATCTCCGCCTTGGGAGTCGCTACGGACTATGATTGGATTGGGCTTAAACCTGATCAAAGGGAGATTAACTCTCCACCGGTCACCCATCATATTGCAGTGGTGGAGGAACAATGCGGCGACCTTTCCTCCATCTTGAGGACAAACTATGTCCGGATTCCCGAGCTCTCTGAGCCGGACGCCCATTCGCGGGAGGACAACATCCAATCCTTGAACTTGTAGTCAGGCAGCGGGCCAGGATTATCGGGTCACACCCCGGAACCGGAACTTCCAAAATTGGAAATTCCTCGGCCCCTGAATCCCAGATCAGGTGAGGGTTCGGATTCAATTCCACCTACCCACCCAAACATAAGCGATCTTTCCCACATTAGGCAAGAGCCTCAGGAAATAGTACATCACTATTGGGCCAGATTCCTCCTTGCGATGAACAAGGTTAAGGACTGTCGTGAGGAAGACGCAATCCTATTTTTCTGCAATAATTACACGGACAAGGGAATCCTTAACGCCATAAATCGCCGTGAGATAACACGCTTCGCTGACTTGGCGTCCATAGTACGAAAGTACTATGTGATGGAAAGTGCCTGGAAAACCGAAATAAACTTCTGGGATAATCTGGCCCTGAATACAAACCCAGTCCGCAACAAAATGGTGCATTATCACAATACACCCGGGTCAGCTACCAAAAAGCAAAAACCCTCTACATGGTATGGAACTGTCCTGGAGGGATGGCTCAACGGACCCTGCAAAATTCATAGTACAGCAGATACAATACCAACGCACAACCTTAGAGCATGTTGGATACTCCGGCAGGTGGCCAATAGTGGTGAGGATCTACTTCTCCCAAATACCATGGAGCACCATCCCGTGGATAACAATACGGTGTTAACGGTCTTTGAGACCTTCTCAAATAATAAACGCAAGCGAACACTCCGCAGCATGGCCGAAATCTGCCACGTAGCAGCAATAAATCCATGGAGTGACACGGCTATTATCTTCAATGCCAGTGACGTGCCTAAATTCCGAACAGCCCGAGCACCAGCCGCACTGGTCCTCAGTCCAATCATGGACGGCTTTCGACTCACCAAAGTACTCATGGACGGCGGCGGCGGATTAAACCTCATCTATGAGGAAACTCTTCAAAAGATGGAAATAGACTAGAACCGCATTGAGCAAAGTAGCACAACCTTTAGAGGAATCATCCCCAGTCGGGAAGCACACTGTGCTGGGAAAATCACACTAGATGTGGTATTCGGCATGCTGGATAATTACAGGTCCGAAGAAATTACATTCCAAGTGGCCCCGTTCAGCAGTGGTTATCACGCTCTTTTAGGACGGGAGGCATTCACAATCTTCCAAGCCGTACCTCATTACGGGTACATGAAGCTCAAAATGCCCGGGCCCAACGGAATCATCACTCTCGCCAGCGATCCGGACACAGCACTCCGCGCCGAAAACAAAACAGCCGCATTGGCCCTTGAGGCACTATCCGAAGCTCTCTCGGCCGAGGAATTAACCATGCTACGCTCCACAGTGGACAGGGACAACATGATACTCGACAAGAGATCCAAGTCCACCTCTTTTAAACCAGCGGATGAAATAGTCAGATTCCAAGTCCACCCAACGGACCCTACAAAAACAACCTCCATCGGGGCACAGTTAAGCCCCGTTGTGGACGCTGCACTACGAGAGTTCCTGCGCAAGAACTGGGACATATTCGCCTGGCATCCCTCAGACATGCCAGGAATCCCACGCAGGCTGGCTGAGCATAGCCTCAATATCCTAAAGGGATTCAAGCCGGTCAAGCAAGCTCTTCGGCGTTTCTCCGAACCTAAGAGACAAGCCATGGGAGAGGAACTAGCCAAGTTATTGGAGGTCGGATTCATCAAAGAAATAAAACACCCGGACTGGCTAGCAAACCTGGTGATGGTACCAAAGAAGGACAAATCCTAGCGCCTTTGTGTTGATTTCAAAGACCTCAATAAAGCTTGCCCAAAGGATCCCTTTCCCCTCCCACGCATCGATCAAATCATTGATGCTACTGCAGGACACGAGTCATTGTGTTTCCTCGACGCATACTCCGGTTACCACCAAATCAAGATGGCGGAGTCTGACCAAGCCGCAATGGCATTCATCACAGCATACGGTCCCTTCTATTTTAACACAATGCCTTTTGGGCTCAAGAACGCCGGCGCAACATATCAGCGCATGATTCAGACATGTCTGGTGAAACAAATTGGCAAAACAGTAGAGGCATACATAGACGATGTGGTTGTTAAAACCAAACACGTCGACTCTTTGATAGACGACTTGAGGCTCACATTCGACAAGCTCCGAACATACGACATCAAGCTCAATCCGGAAAAATGCGTTTTCGGCGTATCAGCCGGAAAGCTCCTGCGTTTCATTGTCTCCAGTAGAGGTATTGAAGCTATTCCAGCCAAAATCCGAGCTTTGTCACAGTTGGCTACACCAACAGACCTCAAAAAAAATCCAGAAGTTAATTGGATGCGTGGCGGCTCTAAGCCGCTTTATCTCCCGCTTAGGAGAAAAATCTTTACCCCTTTATCGCCTTCTTCGGCGCACCGAACACTTCGAGTGGACGGACGCTCGGATTGGAAGAAATAAAAGCCATTTTGGCAACCAACCCAATCTGGGCCGTGCCAAACATTGGCGAACCAATGCTATTGTACATTGCGGCAACTCATCAAGTTGTAAGCACAGTGCTCGTCGTCGAACGAGAAGCTGCCGGACATAAATTCCCTCTTCAAAAGCCGGTATACTATGTATCCACTATCCTCACTCCATGCAAATCACGGTACCCAGATTATCAAAAGATAGCCTATGCGGTATTCATGGCGTCCCAGAAGCTACGGCACTACTTTCAAGAGTGTTCGATTACGGTAGCCTCGGAAGTGCCACTTAATGATATTATAAACAACCGGGACGCTACGGGCCGGATTGCCAAATGGGCCATTGAGCTCCTCCCGTTCGATATAACATACAAACCCCGACGAGCCATTAAATCGCAAGTATTGGCCGATTTCGTCGCCGAATGGACGGAGGCCGAACTCCCTAAAGAGTATGATGCATACTCCAACTGGATCATGCACTTCGACGGTTCCAAAATGCTGGCCGGTCTAGGGGCTGGCGTCGTCCTAACATCCCCAACCGGGGATACTGCTCAGTACGTAGTGGAAATATTGTATATAGACTCCAACAATGCAGCCAAATATGAAGCTCTGTTGCATGGTCTTCGGATGGCAGTCTCCATGGGAATTCAACGCCTGGAGGTGCGTGGGGATTCAAACCTTGCAATATCCCAAATAAATGGAGACTTTGACGCCAAGGATCTGAAAATGGCGGCCTATCGAAACGCCGTCCTAAAAATGTCAGCTCGGTTCGAGGGGCTCGAATTTCACCATGTGGCTCGGGAAAACAATCAGGCAGCGGATGTCCTCGCCCGCATCGGCGCAAAACGCGATACGGTCCCCCCAACATATTTCTGGAAAGGCTGTTCAAGCCATCCGTAGTATGGGAAGGAGACACCGGTAACAATAGTCTGGACCCGGCCAAAATGCCCGATACCGAATACTCTGACACAATCGGAGGCTCTGCCACCAAAAGAACACCTTCAGCCCACGTAATAATGGCCATTATTGCCCCGTGGACAGAACCATTCCTGGCCTACCTAACTAGATAGGAACTTCTGGAGGACCAAAATGAGGCACGCTGCATAGTGCGGCGATCCAAGGCCTACATGGTCCATGAGGGAGAATTGTACAAAAAAAAGCACTATCGGAGTCCTTCAAAGGTGCATCTCCGAAGAGGAAGGGCGGAATCTTTTGGCAGAAATTCACGTCGGACTCGGCGGTCATCACTCCGCAGCCCGGGCCCTTGTAAGCAAGGCCTTCCGCATAGGATTCTATTGGCCAATAGCCAGGGCAGAAGCACAGGACTTGGTCCAACGTTGCGCCGGTTGCCAGCTCTTTGCAAATCAAAGCCACATGCCACCCACCGCCCTCCAAACAATCCCCATTACATGGCCCTTTGAGGTCTGGGGGCTTGACATGGTTGGACCCCTTAAAGGGGGAACACACAAGAAAAAATACTTACTGGTCATGGTGGATAAATTCACCAAATGGATAGAGGCCAAACATGTTAAAACAGTCGAATCCGGACCAGTGATAGACTTCATATCCGGGGTTGTACACCGTTATGGCGTCCCCCACAACATCATTACTGACAATGGAACGAACTTCACGGCCGATGAGGTAAAACTCTGGTGCAGCAAAATGGGCATCAAGCTCGATTATGCTTCAGTCTATCACCCACAAACCAACGGTCAAGTCGAGCGAGCAAACGGTCTTATAATGAGCGGCATTAAACCCAGATTAGTGTGTTCCTTAACGGAGTCTGACACGCACTAGGTAGAGGAGCTCGACTCCGTATTCTGGGGGCTGCGGACCACGCCGAATCGTAGTACCAGATATACACTGTTCTTTATGGTGTACGGCGCAGAGGCAGTCTTGCCCTGTGATATAATTCATGACTCACCTCGAGTGCGCATGTACGAAGAAAGAGAAGCTGAGCTCGATCGGCAGGACAGTCTGGACACCTTGGAGGAGGAGTGCGACGTAGCCAAAGGCCATTCCGCATTTTATCAGCAACAGGCTCGCAAATACCAAAGTAGAGAAGTACGGGCCAAAACTTATAACGTTGGCGAACTAGTTCTACGCCTGCCGGATAAGAAAAAGAACAAGCTCGACCCAAATGGGAAGGTCCCTTCATTATTAACCAAGTTCTGACCGGTGGAGCGTACCGACTGCAGGATGCATCGACTAGTCGACTCGAGCCCAACCCATGGAGCGCGGCCAGGCTCCGAAGATTCTACACCTAGCACCGGACTCTATGTTAGTCCCCTCCCTTTGTCCATTTTCTGCATATACATCATTTGTCTTGTTTCCCTTTCTTTCTTTCTCTTATTATTTCTCTAGGCCTTCAAGGGTCACCTTGTGCCTCGCTTGTACATTACAGATGCGCTAGCCGCACTCTTCATACCTGGGGGCTTCTTTCACAGAAGCTTAAATTATTTATCTGAGCCTCACGCCCAACACATGCATTATACTTCCGCATGTACCTTTTTTCACCATTATATGCATCGATATGACTTAGGTTTTGGCCAAGCTGGGTTGCCTGGCTCTTGTATTTATGCCCTACGTTCCCGTTAATTCGGCTAGGGCATAAGGGGAGCACCTCTGCGATTGTTACTGTTGGGTCAGCCGGATGTGTACCTCGGACTGGGTGAATCCGAAAGCTAGCGTTCTTAAGGGAATATTCGGTCGGTGAACAAAAGATGATTTTTATTATCCATATCTGCCCCCAGATGCTTTTTCTGCGTTTCTTATCGCAGTTCGGACATGCACTTTAGGGCATGCTTACCCAGGGAAAGGAACCCCTAACGGAACTATTCTCCCTGGAAGATGTTTCTTACTACCCATGTAATATAGCATAACTAGTTGGGCACTTGTCTGATAAAGCACTAATGACCCCTACGCCTGGTCTCCACGGATACCCCGGTTTTATATAACTGAACGGGTATTTGGATTCACTCCGGACTATCGGGCCTGGAGGTTGAAGCGAAAAGGTCCGCAACGACAAATGATCTACAATCCGGCTAGAAGGCATTATACATGTCACTTTAATTACATAGTCATGCGGACTGACTAAATTCCTCCTCTATACCATCCAACATGCGGTCCAGCTTACAATCCTGTTGAGAATACTTTGCGGCTAATTCTACTTGCCCATAAACTAAGCTAACGGGGATCTCTTTCCGTCGGGCCCCACAGGTCCGACCTCGGCCATGTGATTTGGGTCTGCCTTGGTATACCGCGTCTTCACCATGGCCCAGTCTTCTCTGGCACCCTGTCGGCAGGCTGATATCTTCCATAAACGGAAGCGCCGCCGTGCTCCCTTCAGCTTCTCCGCAAGCTCTGCAATGCCTTCTGGCAGGGAGACGGACGACCACAAGGCCTGGGCAACACCCTGCATCTCCTGCCGAACTTGTTCATGTAGATGTGACAACTCGGACAGAAGATCACCCGCAGACCCGGGAATTTCCTCCGTGGGACGACCCGTCAGCATACCTATAGACATAACGCTGTTAGACAGCTTCTTCGCCGAACTCCTTTAAAAAGGATTCTTTCAAACACTTACTGAAAATGCCACGCCGAAGCCGCTTATTCTCCTTCTCGGAGTCCGCAAGCTGGCCCCGAACGTCTTTTAGTTCCACGTTCAGCTTAATGTTGGCGTCTTGGAGATTGTTTTTCTCCAGCATAACCTTAGTCAGCACGTGTTTGCCAGCCTCTAGCTGTCGCATACCATGCTGGTCCCCCGGACTTTCTCCGGATTCATCTACAAAATCAATTGTTAGATCTGCAGATACGCTGCACACTATATGGTAACCACCATTCTTTATAGTAAATGTTACCAGCGGGAGGCTTTTTCTGTTCCTGCAATGCGGCAATAGCGGCCCCCCAGTTGGGTCTTGCATTCCTCCAGCTCCTGGGACAGCCTAGTATTCTTCTCTGTAAGAACCTGCACATTAAAGATGATCCTTAAATCAGTTTTGCTAACTGTTTCAAGTCTCAGGGGCTATTGATACATATAAATCGTCAGATTTACTCACCCGTACATCATTTACATACTGATCCGTGGCTCTGGCTAGACCATCTTGAGCAGCACGGAGGTTCGCCTCTCCAGAATTGAAGGCGTCGAACGCCTCTGGTGAGAAACAAGCGTCGCGGAGTACGGCCCGGCGGCGCCTATGATTCATGGCGCTTTCCACTTCTGAGTTTGTAGCGGATAATATATCCGCATCCTCTGTAGGGGGATTATCCGGCGCCTGCCCCATATCGCCTTCCGCCTCCATGTCCGGTCCTGGCGCCCGACTGGTGGAAGCTTGATTGGCAGCATCGCCGGACATATTCCAGCGAGCGTTCTTTCTATTAAAGAAACGCGGGCGTAATTGCATTTTGAGAAAGACGACAACCACGGAGCGGGGTTTTTTCTATACCTTTGCGCCGGCATCTCCGTCCTGACCGCCTTCCTTTTTGGCCTACCCGGCCTCGGTACCTCTTGTTGGCGAGTTGCTGCGGGTTCGACAGGGCGTCCCGAATGCCTCCCCCGTAAAAGATGCCATTTATATATGGTGGGTGAAGTGCCTAAAAGGGGATCCTAGTTTTGGAGTTGGGACTTTTTAATTTTTCTTACCTGCGATGCAAGGAGCAGTCCAGGATAGTCGGCCGTAATGGCCACCAGGGCATCGTCGCAGCCTAACTGATAGAACTGCCGGTCTATCAGTTCCACGGAGATAACCAGATCTTCTTCAAGTCCGGAGTCGAGGGCCCGGTCAGGGTCCTCTGGTTGTGGAGAAGGGCTGTTGACCTCCTTTATGGCTTTTCGCAATTCCTGCCGCAAAGTGGCAAGGTGAATACTTACGACTGAGAATGCGGGAAAAATGGGAGCAGGGAGATATAACTTACCCAGCTTGGAGGATTGTACATGGAGAATCCATCCCGTGGCTTGATACGAGTGAACTCCTCTTCCTCACCCTTGAACAGTTCGGACAGAATCTTCGCTAGAGCGGCAACATCGTCCGGACCCTTACGCCCGCAGCGGGTGGCGTCAACCGCCCCGTTATAACACCACAAGGGGTGCCCACGATATTGAAGTGGCTGCACTCCCCGCATTATGCAAATCGACATAACTTCAATTATTGTCAAGCCTGATCGAGCCAGTGCTTTAATCCGGTTCATCGGATAGAGGACTTCTCCGTTGTCTTCTGCCTGGGGGCTCCGTGGGCGCCAACTTTGGCGCTTCTTCAGAGGAGCATTGTTGAACTCAGGAAGACCCTGCCGAACAGGGTCCAGAAGGGGGACGTCCTCCATATAAAACCATTCTAAAGGCCAGTCTTCGGACGGCTTCTTCGGGGTACCGGACAGGTATCCGGTATCGGCGATGCGCCATATTTCGGCTCCGCCCACTTGATAAAGTGATTCCCTCTATGTGCGAGGGACAAGGCAGAATAGCCTTTTCCATAGCTCAAAGTGAGCCTCGCAGCCCAGGAACAACTCGCAGAGAGCAACATAGCCGGCGATATGTAGAATGGAGGCAGGGGTGAGATTGTGTAATTGGAGGCCGTAGAACTCCAGGAGCCCGCGGAGGAACAGATGAATTGGAAATCCAAGTCCCCTTAGTAAATAAGGAACAAGGCAGACCCGTTCCCCCATGGAGGGACAAGGAAGGCTCTCCGCTTGCGCCCCGCCATTGTAGGTGGCGAGCCCGGCTCGAACGGGCACCATATACGCCGGAGGGAGAAATCCCTTAGTCTGCAGCTCGACTAATTGACTGTGCGGGACTAAACACCTCTCCCAATCGCCGGGCTTAGGGCTATGGGGCCGGAGGAGGAGCTGCGGAGGTCGGCCATGCTGGAATGGATCTTTCCGAAGCACGCTCTGATGAATTCTCGCTGGGGGAGGATGATATGGATCGGATCTAAGAATCCCCATCCCTTTAATAAACAATTTATTTATATGGCTAGGGGACCGAATGTAAAAACACCCTGGCGCCTCGTATTCATTCGACGCGTGGGAGAAAGCCCTTATTGGGCACAGAAGCGAAGAGGTTCAACATTTATGGAGCCGGACACTACTTACGAACACTTGAAAGTTGGAGGAGAACCCGCCTTGCAATGTCGAAGACAACACTGCGCGCCAGACTCATCGTCATTGAAACCTGGTTCGGGGGCTACTGAGGGAGTCCTGGATTAGGGGGTCTCCGGACAGCCGGATTATATCCTTTGGCCGGACTGCTGGACTATGAAGATACAAGATTGAAGACTTCGTCTCGTGTCCGGATGGGACTCTACTTGGCATGGAAGGCAAGCTAGGAAATATGGATATGTATATCTCCTCCTTTGTAACCGACCTTGTGTAACCCTAGCCCCCTCCGGTGTCTATATAAACCGGAGGGTTTTAGTCCGTAGGACAACATACAATCATACCATAGGCTAGCTTCTAGGGTTTAGCCTCTCTGTTCTCGTGGTAGATCTACTCTTGTACTACCCATATCATCAATATTAATCAAGTAGGACGTAGGGTTTCACCTCCATCAAGAGGGCCCGAACCTGGGTAAAACTTTGTGTCCCCTGCCTCCTGTTACCATCCGCCTAGACGCACAGCTCGAGACCCCCTACCCGAGATCCGCCGGTTTTGACACCGACATTGGTGCTTTCATTGAGAGCTCCTCTGTGCCGTCGCCAGAAGGATGGATGTCTCATCTCGTCTTTAAAGATGGTACTACTGTCGGGGGAGCTTTGGTTGTCGGCCAAATTCTCCGGCTAGGCGGTTTCATCATGACCGCCTGTTCGGCCGCCGCGCCGACGATGACTTCTCAGGTCATCGAAAACAGCCTCCACGTCAAATCGACACTCGCTGAACAGATGGATCCAATGGAGCTCGCCTCCTTAAACGATCTCTTAGATCGCATCGCCGCCTTGGGAGTCGCTACAGACTATGATCGGATTGGGCTTAAACCCGATCAAAGGGAGATTAACTCTCCACAAGTTATCCATCGTATTGTAGTGGTGGAGGAACAATGCGGCGATTTTTCCTCCATCTTGAGGACAAACTATGTCCGGATTCCCGAGCTCTCTGAGCCGGACGCCCGTTCGTGAGAGGACAACATCCAATCCCCGAACTTAGAGTCAGGCAGCGGGCCAGGATTATCGAGCCACACCCCGGAACTGGAACTTCCAAAATTGGAAATTCCTCGGCCCCTGGATCCCAGATCAGGTGAGGGTTCGGATTCAATTCCACCCACCCACCCGAACATAAGCGATCTTTCCCACATCAGGCAAGAGCCCCAGGAAACAATACATCACTATTGGGCCAGATTCCTCCTTGCGATGAACAAGGTTAAGGACTGTCGCGAGGAAGACGCAATCCTATTTTTCTGCAATAATTGCATGGACAAGGGAATCCTTAACGCCATAAATCGCCGTGAGATAACATGCTTCGCTGACTTGGCGTCCATAGTACGAAAGTACTATGCGACGGAAAGTGCCTGGACAACATACAATCATACCATAGGCTAGCTTCTAGGGTTTAGCCTCTCTAATCTCGTGATAGATCTACTCTTGTACTACCCATATCATCAATATTAATCAAGCAGGACGTAGGGTTTTACCTCCATCAAGAGGTCCCGAACTTGGGTAAAACTTTGTGTCCCGTACCTCTTGTTACCATCCTCCTAGACGCACAGTTCGGGACCCCCTACCCGAGATCCGCCGGTTTTGACACCGACACTACTCCTCCGGTGCTAGTAGTAGAGCAGAGTCCTACTCTACTACTCTACTCAAGCAAGTTAGGGCATAGCATTGTAGGGAGTACCCGTACTGTGATCACTCAAGCAAGTTGTCTGGCATCGACATGACCCTACGCTACTGGTATGTGTCTCGTAAGTCAAGCGGCATGTTGTAGTCATCATCACCTGTCCACTTCCCGCAGCACATATTCGCTTCTCCATCTTTGTCCGCACATAATCTCATCCAATCTTCCATCCCCGCTAAGGCGCCCCCCTCATCCGAAACCCAGGCACTAACAATGGCAGAACCGAGCAGCGTCCGCCAAAAGAGTGGCTAGAATTCGCTCCCCATAGAGGTAATCAAGCTCATTGTTTCGCGTGTGGACAATCTCAGTACCATGCAGCTCGCCGCATGCTCGTCGGGGCTGTACCGTTTACTCAAAGCCCTCAGGCCGGAGCTTTTTAAGCCAGCTCCTTGATTGCTGATGCCACCTGATCTTCAAAAACGGCGTGTCACGCAGCATAACGATCGTAGGGTGGCGAGCATCAACCCCCTTGACTGCGATCCGATCCCCGTCAGCCTCAACTACATTAACGGTATGTACTGGGTCGGCATGAACACGTCTTGGATGGTGCTCGTCGACGGTCGCGGCAGCTGGATGCTCGTGGAGGTCTACACCCGGCGATTGATCCCCCTTCCTTCGATTAACACTGCACTGCTTTGGCACGGCGACCCAGAATACTCGGAATCTTACAGTAGCCAACATGATACCAAGTTTGATTTGCTCAAGGTTGTAATCTGCCAAGTGCCCACAAGATCTGCGAATTATGAAGACTTCAGGCTAATTGCGTTCTTCAACTGCGGACTCGCCTATCTGACAGGTCACTGCGGTAAGTGGATAAATATGCACGTCCATCGCAGGATCATACATCCTCCATGGTTCTCTGATGCCATTGAACACAAGGGCTTCATTTACGCTGTCGACTCCTTCTATGGCTAGACGTATTGCTGGCCTACTCCAGTGATCGCTACAAATGGCTGTTACAGCAGTATGTTACTTTCCTATGATATCATGATGGCTTGCTTATATTACTATCAACATTTGCTGAAAAAACATTCATGCTCATAACATGTTGTTCTTAAGATTGACTAAACCAAGAGCTCTTTTTTATTTGACTCCAACTTGATATGATGTTATAGGCTGCCTGGTGTCCCTACCCTTCCTAATCCCAGAACCTTTCAAAGAAAAGCGACATGGCAGTTGCAGGTGGTTCCTGGCTCGATCAGACAACGACGAAAGATTGATGATCGTTCGCACGTACCGAACGTGTTGTTTCGCGGAATACAATCACAGTCACTGCAAGGTCTTTGAGCAGGATCCCAGCTTCTCTGGGCCTTCAAGAATTTTTGACTGGAGGCTGGTAAGTAGCCTTAGTACACGCTCTCTGTTTGTCAGACTGAATTATCCGATTAACCAGGAGATAACCGACGGCAAGGATCATGATGGCAGCGCGGTTTTGTTCATCAGGCAAAACTGTGTGTACACAGCGTACCATGCGTCTCTGCATGCACCATACCCTGATATGTGCCACCACGCTCTGGAGCCCAAAGTAGGAGAGAGGGTCGCAAGTATCAGACTTCGACCTGCTGGCTGGAGTTTCCCCCGGCAGGCACCCATCTGGTTCAAGCCATCAGCCAATCTCCACAGCTTAATAAATAGTAACGTCTAACTGAGCCAGTTAGTTAGATGCGTACCCTTGGTGTAGTAGGATCTTTATTTAGTTTGATGCATACACTTGTTCTTTTTTGGTAGCCCTTTTGTAATGATGGCTGATGTTTGGTTTGGAAGAGAGAGCTGCGTCTTCACTCTTCTGGCTTGCTTACTGCTTCTGTTGCAACCCCAGCCCTGGTTGTTGCTGCTGCTATTTTCAATGTACAATCAGTAGTATATTTCGTCTGTTGGTTGAATAAATGTGTTGTTAGAACTAAAAACACAATGTTTTGGAAGTCGTTGCATGGTTCGATCCTTTAGTGCCCCGTACCATACATAGCGCATACTATTTATCGTACGGAACACATTTTTTTGAAACTCGGAACACATTTTCCACTTGTTGATAACATGCAGCCCACTGATGAAGGCCCAATAGAGAAGCCCATAATAAACTGGAAGGAAGGCTCTCACATGAATCCGGCCCAGGTACATGCTCATGGTCCCCTAAACATAAATATAAATAAATAAATAAATAAATAAAGCTAAATGCTCATGCACCAGTTCTTTGGGAAAATAGGTAGCCCACTATTTCTTTTTGAAGAATACCCAAGCTAGGCCTATTTTTTTTCTCCGAATTACTGGGCTGCAAATCTTTCAAGACGAGGAGGGATGCATTCCGGCCTGGCTTAAGAGTATGGTCAATGTCTGTTAAAAGTAATATCAAAAGGGGTTGAAAAATCCAAAAAATTTATAGCAAATGGGATATAAGTTTCTTTTTTTGTTTTTGTTCTTCACTGATATCTTATACGTATTTCATTGGATTTAACATGACATAGTACTAATTTATTTTTAAATTTGTTTTAGTATGGCTATTAATTTTTGGATTACGAATATTTCGTTCCCCGGCAAAAATTTGCGAATTTTCAAAAATTCCCACATATTTAGTTAATTTTTCGACTCTCGTACTGACCAGAAAATGGCCAACATTTCTAAAAATGGAAAACGGGCTGCAATAAATTCCATATGAACTAGAAAAATGAGTAAAAATTATGAAAATAATAGCAAATGGGCTGTGCACGCCACAAATTTCGAGGCTGACTTGTTTACGCAAGGCTTTGTCAGTGAACACATGATTCTAGCAGCAGTTAGTGTTGGATGTCCATCCAATAGCCGACGTGCTTCTTCAATCTCTGATCTTCCTGCTCCAGCCGCCTAAACTAGCGCCGGCGGGACTGCCTGTTCCCTCCTCTTGTGGCCCGCTGAGATGCTGCGCAGGCTTCCCCGGCCCACCCTACTCCCTCCGCTGGCCTGGCCGCACGCAATCAACTGCCTCCTTATTACGTGAAAAAAATGATTCCTCCCACTGACATCTGGGGCGCACCGATACGTCTCCAACGTATCTATAATTTTTTATTGCTCCATGCTATATTATCCATTGTTTTGGACTATATTGGGCTTTATTTTCCACTTTTATATTATTTTTGGGACTAGCATATTAACCGGAGGCCCAGCCCAGAATTGCTGTTTTTTGCCTATTTCAGTGTTTCAGAGAAACAGAATATCAAACGGAGTCCAAACGGAATAAAATCTTCGGGAACGTGATTTTCTCACCGAACGTGATCCAGGAAACTTGGACCCTACTCCAGGGGGTCAAAGAGGAGGTCCCGAGGGTGGGGGGCGCCCCCCCCCTACGGCGCGCCCCCTGCCTCGTGGGCCCCTCGGTGCTCCACCGACGTACGCCTTCCTCCTATATATACACACGTACCCCCAAACGATCAGAAAAGGGGCAAAAAACCTAATTCCACCACCGCAACTTTCTGTATCCATGAGATCCCATCTTGGGGCCTGTTCTGGAGCTCCGCCGGAAGAGGGCCGTCATAACGGAGGGCTTCTACATCATCCTAGCCTCTCCGATGAAGTGTGAGTAGTTTACCTCAGACCTTCGGGTCCATGGTTAGTAGCTAGATGGCTTCTTCTCTCTTTTTGGATCTCAATACAAAGTTCTCCCCCTCTCTTGTGGAGATCTATTCGATGTAATCTTCTTTTTGCGGTGTGTTTGTTGAGACCGATGAATTGTGGGTTTATGATCAAGTCTATCTATGAATAATATTTGAATCTTCTCTGAATTCTTTTATGTATGATTGGTTATCTTTGCAACTCTCTTCGAATTATCCGTTTGGTTTGACCAACTAGATTGGTAGTTCTTGCCATGGGAGAAGTGCTTAGCTTTGGGTTCGATCTTGCGGTGTCCTTACCCAGTGACAGAAGGGGCAGCAAGGCACGTATTGTATCATTGCCATCGAGGATAACAAGATGGGGTTTATTTCATATTGCATGAATTTATCTATCTACATCATGTCATCTTGCTTAAGGCGTTACTCTATTTTTAACTTAATACTCTAGATGCATGCTGGATAGCGGTCGATGAGTGGAGTAATAGTAGTAGATGCAGAATTGTTTCGATCTACTTGTCACGGACGTGATGCCTATATACATGATCATGCCTAGATATTCTCATAACTATGCTCAGTTCTGTCAATTGCTCAACAGTAATTTGTTCACCCACCGTAGAATACTTATGCTCTTGAGAGAAGCCACTAGTGAAAACTATGGCCCCCGAGTCTATTCTCATCATATCAATATCCATCACTTTAATCTTGCTTTGCTTTTTTACTTTGCTTTTACCTTTTACTTTGCATCTTTATACCAAAAATACCAATAATATTATATATATCAGATCTCACTCTCGTAAGTGACCGTGAAGGGATTGACAACCCCCAATCGCGTTGGTTGCGAGTAGCTATCGCTTTGTGCAAGTACGAGGGACTTGAGCGTGGCCTCCTACTAGATTGATACCTTGGTTCTCAAAAACTAAGGGAAATACTTACGCTACTCTGCTGCATCATCCCTTCCTCTTCGGGGAAAACCAACACAAGCTCAAGACGTAGCAAGAAGGATTTCTGGCGCCGTTACCGGGGAGTCTACGCAGAAAGTCAACATACCAAGTACCCATCACAATCCTTATCTCTCGCATTACATTATTTGCCATTTGCCTCTCGTTTTCCTCTCCCCCCAATTCACCCTTGCCGTTTTATTCACCCTCTCTCTCTCTCTCTATCCTCCCTCTCTATTTGCCTCTTGTTTGCTCGTGTGCTAGTTTGCTTGCTTGTTGTTATGTCTGAAATTGGGGAAGTTATCGCCAATATGGGCGATAACAATATCATGGAAAATTCTGATGCTCCTGCTGAAGAACCCCCTACCTACCATACAAAAAGATTTCGAATCGGTAGTGGTAATATTATTGGAAAAGGAGTTATTCAAGATTTCTTTACTTGTGTCGATGCTTTGCCCTGTATGGGCGGTTCTATTCTCCATAGAACTAGTAGTCTTGCAGACGCTACTGCCATGCTTACCGTTGAACTTGAAAGGCAATTTATGCATATGCACCCATCTACACAAAGAGTTTTCCTAGCATTTTCTAATATCGAGCATTCCTCTGTTAAGCATGCCGCTACTATCTTTTTGGCTCATGACTTCAGATTTATAATAAAAGAAGCCAAAGAAATCTTTGCGCACTATAGGGTGGACGCTGGTCGTCCTCCCATAGAGTCTATCCTCTTCGATCAAGAAGAAATTATGCGCTTTCAATCTGCTAACTATGTTGCTTTTAATGAAAACCTTAGAAAAAAGGTGCCAACCAATATTTTAATTGATAGAATCTCTGAACTTAATGATGATTTGGCTATTCCAAATAATGAGCTAGGATACTCTCTAGAGTCTAGGCTCACAAAGTTCTGTCAAAAGAATGCTTATAATGATGAATTGGTTGTACATTACGAAGGACCGAAAGAGGAACCTATACCTCCTAAAATTGATCTTGGGGACTTCTGTCCTATTAAATTTAGCCCTTTTGATTACTTTTGCTTGCCTCAAAGAAAACTTGCTGCTGAACGTAGAGAATATGAAATGAGCTTCACCGATCTATCTTATTACTACGGCAATACTTAGATCTATCCTCGCTTTTATGCCTAGCTAGGGGCGTTAAACGATAGCGCTTGTTGGGAGACAACCCAATTTTATTTTTATTCCTTGATTTTTGCTCCTGTTTAGTAATAAATAAATTATTTAGCCTATGTTTTGGTTGTGTTTTTTGTGTTTAATTAGTGTTTGTGCCAAGTAGAACCGTTGGGAAGACTTGGGGAAAGTCTTGTTGAACTTGCTGTAAAAAACAGAAACTTTAGCGCTCACGAGAACTGCTTTCATTTATATTTGAAGAGTGATATTTAGTTAATTATTTTTGCAGATGATTAATAGATAAATTCCTCACGTCCATCTATTTATTTTAGAATTTTTGGGGTTCCAGATCTTGCGCTAGCTACAGATTACTATAGACTGTTCTGTTTTTGACAGATTCTGTTTTTCGTGTGTTGTTTGCTTATTTTGATGAATCCATGGTTAGTAAATAGTTTATAATCCATAGAGAAGTTGGAATACAGTAGGTTTAACACCAATATAAATAAATAATGAGTTCATTACAGTACCTTGAAGTGGTCTTTTGTTTTCTTTCACTAATGGAGGTCACGAGTTTTCTATTTTGAGTTTTGTGTTGTGAAGTTTTCAAGTTTTGGGTGAATTCTTTTGATGGATCATGGAACAAGGAGTGGCAAGAGCCTATGCTTGGGGATGCCCATGGCACCCCCAAGATAATCGAAGGACACCAAAAAGTCAAAGCTTGGGGATGCCCCGGAAGGCATCCCCTCTTTCGTCCACTTTCATCAGTAATTTACTTGGAGCTATATTTTTATTCACCAACATGATATGTGTTTTGCTTGGAGCGTCTTGTATTATTTGTGTCTTTGGGTCTTAGTATGCCACAATCATCCTTGCTGTACACACCTTTTGAGAGAGCCATACATGAATTAAAATTTGATAGAATACTCTATGTGCTTCACTGATATCTTTTGAACTAAGTAGTTTTGCTCTATGTGCTTCACTTATATCTTTTGAGCTAAGTAGTTTTGCTCTATGTGCTTCACTTATATCTTTTGAGCTACATAATTTTTCTCTATGTGCTTCACTTATATCTTTTGAGTGTTATAATTTTTCTCCATGTGCTTCACTTAGATCTTTTAGAGCATGGTGGTGGATTTGTTTTAAAGAAACCATTGATCTCTCATGCTTCACTTAAATTATTTTGAGAGACTCTTAATAGCATGGTAATTTGCTTAATAATAATATGCTTGGTATTCAAGATTTGTGAAACTTTATTTTGAGTGTGTTGAATACTAAGAAAAGATTGAAGCATGATAATTGTTTTGAGATATGGAGGTGATAATATTAAAGTCATGCTAGTTGAGTAGTTGTGAATTTAAAGAATACTTGTGTTAAAGTTTGTGATTCCCGTAGCATGCACGTATGGTGAACCGTTATGTGACGAAGTCGGAGCATGATTTATTTATTGATTGTCTTCCTTATGAGTGGCGGTCGGGGACGAGCGATGGTCTTTTCCTACCAATCTATCCCCCTAGGAGCATGCGCGTAATACTTTGCTTTGATACCTTCTAGATTTTTGCAATAAGTATATGAGTTCTTTATGACTAATGTTGAGTCCATGGATTATACGCACTCTCACCCTTCCACATTTGCTAGCCTTTCTAATACCGCGCACCTTTCGCCGGTATCATACACCTACCATACAACTTCCTCAAAACAGCCACCATATCTACCTATTATGGCATTTCCATAGCCATTCCGAGATATATTGCCATGCAACTTTCCACCATCTAGTTCATCATGACACATTCATCATTGTCATATTGCTTAGCATGATCATGTAGTTGACATAGTATTTGTGGCAAAGCCACCATTCATAATTTTCATACTTGTCACTCTTGATTCATTGTATATCTCGTACACCACCGGAGGCATCCATATAGAGTCATACTTTGTTTTAGAATGAGTTGTAATCATTGAGTTGTAAATATAGAAGTGTGATGATCATCATTCGATAGAGCATTGTCCCAATAAAAAAAGAGAAGGCCAAAGAAAAAAAAGGCCAAAAAAAGGGCAATGCTACTATCCTTTTTTCCAAACTTGTGCTTCAAAGTAGCACCATGATATAGCGAGTCTCATATATTGTGCTTCAAAGTAGCACCATGTTCTTCATATAGAGAGTCTCATATGTTGTCACTTTCATATACTAGTGGGAATTTTACATTATAGAACTTGGCTTGTATATTCCAATGATGGGCTTCCTCAAATTGCCCTAGGTCTTCGTGAGCAAGCAAGTTGGATGCACACCCACTAGTTTCTTTTGTTGAGCTTTCATACATCTATATCTCTAGTGCATCTGTTGCATGGCAATCCCTACTCACTCACATTGATATCTATTGATGGCATCTCCATAGCCCGTTGATATGCCTAGTTGATGTGAGACTATCTTCCCCTCCTTTTTGTCTTCTGCACAACCACCATTCTATTCCACCTATAGTGCTATATCCATGGCTCACGCTCATGTATTGCGTGAAGATTGAAAACGTTTTGAAAAAGTTAGAGTATGAAACAATTGCTTGGCTTGTCATCGGGGTTGTGCATGATTTAAATACTTTGTGTGGTGAAGATGGAGCATAGCCAGACTATATGATTTTGTAGGGATAACTTTCTTTGGCCATGTTATTTTGAGAAGACATAATTGCTTTGTTAGTATGCTTGAAGTATTATTATTTTTTATGTCAATATAAACTTTTGTCTTGAATCTTTCTAATCTGAATATTCATACCACAATTAATAAGATTTGCATTGAAATTATGCCAAGTAGCACTCCGCATCAAAAATTCTCTTTTTATCATTTACCTACTCAAGGACGAGCAGGAATTAAGCTTGGGGATGCCTGATACATCTCCAACATATCTATAATTTTTGATTGCTCCATGCTACATTATCTATTGTTTTGGACTATATTGGGCTTTATTTTCCACTTTTATATTATTTTGGGACTAACCTATTAACCGGAGGCCTAGCCCAGAATTGCTGTTTTTTTGCCTATTTCAGTGTTTCTGAGAAACAGAATATCAAACGGAGTCCAAACGGAATAAAATCTTCGGGAACTTGATTTTCACACCGAACGTGGTCCAGGAGACTTGGACCCTACTCCAGGGGGTCAAAGAGGAGGTCACGAGGGTGGGGGTGCGCCCCCCCTAGGGCGCCCCCTGCCTCATGGGCCCCTCGGTGCTCCACCGACGTACTCCTTCCTCCTATATATACACACGTACCCCCGAACGATCAGAACAGGAGCAAAAAACCTAATTCCACCACTGCAACTTTCTGTATTCACAAGATCCCATCTTGGGGCCTGTTCTGGAGCTCCGCCGGAAGAGGGCCATCATCACGGAGGGCTTCTACATCATCCTAGCCTCTCCGATGAAGTGTGAGTAGTTTACCTCAGACCTTCGGGTCCATAGTTAGTAGCTAGATGGATTCTTCTCTCTTTTTGGATCTCAATACAAAGTTCTCCCCCTCTCTTGTGGAGATCTATTTGATGTAATCTTCTTTTTGCGATGTGTTTGTTGAGACCGATGAATTGTGGGTTTATGATCAAGTCTATCTATGAATAATATTTGAATCTTCTCTGAATTCTTTTATGTATGATTGGTTATCTTTGCAAGTCTCTTCGAATTATCTGTTTGGTTTGGCCAACTAGATTGGTAGTTCTTGCCATGGGAGAAGTGCTTAGCTTTGGGTTCGATCTTGCGGTGTCCTTACCCAGTGACAGAAGGGGCAGCAAGGCACGTATTGTATCGTTGCCATCGAGGATAATAAGATGGGGTTTATTTCATATTGCATGAATTTATCTCTCTACATCATGTCATCTTGCTTAAGGCGTTACTCTATTTTTAACTTAATACTCTAGATGCATGCTGGATAGCGGTCGATGAGTGGAGTAATAGTAGTAGATGCAGAATCGTTTCGATCTACTTGTCACGGACGTGATGCCTATATACATGATCATGCCTAGATATTCTCATAACTATGCTCAATTCTGTCAATTGCTCAATAGTAATTTGTTCACCCATCGTAGAATACTTATGCTCTTGAGAGAAGCCACTAGTGAAACCTATGGCCCCCGGGTCTATTCTCATCATATCAATCTCCATCACTTTAATCTTGCTTTGCTTTTTACTTTGCTTTTACTTTTTACTTTGCATCTTTATACCAAAAATATTATATCTATCAGATCTCACTCTCGTAAGTGACCGTGAAGGGATTGACAACCCCTAATCACGTTGGTTGCGAGTAGCTATCGCTTTGTGCAGGTACGAGGGACTTGAGCGTGGCCTCCTACTGGATTGATACCTTGGTTCTCAAAAACTGAGGGAAATACTTACGCTACTCTGCTGCATCATCCCTTCCTCTTCGGGGAAACCAACGCAAGCTCAAGACGTAGCACACACCGGTTGGGAGGCTGACCTGTGGGCCTACTAAGTTGACACGTACGCATGGCTTGTCAACTTAGTCAACAAACGATTCTAGCAGCAGTAACCGTTGGTTTGAATCGAACGGTCCTGCTGCTTCTTCAATCGCTGCTCTTCTTGCACCAGCCGCCCAAACCAGTGCCGGGGAGACCGCCTGCTCTTGCCTCCAGTGGCCGGCTGTGCTGCCGATGAGGCCTCATCGCCCCCTACTACTCCCATCACTAGCCAGGCCCTGCGGCGATGGCAGCCTCACACCGCAGCCGAACCAGTGAACCCTCGTACTCCTCTCCGCGTGGGCATCCACTGCCGCATCTTCCCCGGCTCCGCGTCATCCCTTTCCTAGGCCTCGCCGTCGTCCACCGCCTTGGTGCTCTTGGCGCGGCGTGGTCAACGACATTCCATCGGAAGAGTACTGTACGTGGAGAGGCTGACAGCTGGGTCCATGGCCACAGCCCAGTTTTTTTGTGATTTGCCAAGTAAGTCGCTTTGTCAGGCTTGTTGGGCTGCAAATCTTTCAAGACGAGGAGAGCTTTCATTCGGCTGGCCGAGAAAATGGCCCATCAGTAATGAGAAATGGGTTGTACATTTTTAAAATAGATCAAACCGGCAATTAGTTTCAAATATCTTTTCTTCATTTCGAGATTTGAAATTACATTAATTTTTATGCATGGAGAATTAGTTGGATTTTATATTGATATACATTTATTTTTAAAGTCAGTTTGAATGTGAGTCGAAATTTCGGGATTAAAAACAGTTCGGACCGCACCGAAATATGCAAAATTTCATATAATTTTTTAACCGTGGCCACAATATGGGCTGTAATGCTAACAAAAAGAATATGGGCTCCAAAAAAACCTTAATAATTAGCAAATGGGCTGTAAATTATTAGAAATAATGGCAGATGGGTTGTATGCTGTTTTCCACAGATTTGAGGCTTTCCTAAAAAAAGGTTGACACACAAGCAGTGACTGTTGGATGGCCATCCAACAGCCGTCGTGCTTCTTCAATCTCTGCTCTTCCTGGTCCAGCCGCTCAAAGAGGCGCCGGCGGGACTGCCTGCTCCCTCCTCCCCGCGGCCGGCTCTGCTGCCGCGTAGGCCTCACCGCCCCACCGTACTCCCATCGCTGGCCTAGCCATCCCTCTACTCACCCACGCCTGCTGTTATTCTCTGGCGACGACAGACGAACCAGTAAACCCTCGTACAATCGTACTCCCCTCCGCGTGGGAAACAACTGCTGAGTCTTCCTTGCCTCCGTGTCGTTCCCTTCCTAGGCCTCGCTGTCGTCCAGCGCCCTGGTGCTCTCGGCGCGGCCTGGTCAACGTGGTCAACGACCGACATGCATCTGAAGTGGACTGTACGTGGAGAGGCCGACAGTTGGGTCCATGGCCGCATGCAAAGAAATGCTCCTTATTACGCGCAAAATAATGATTCCTCCACCTGACATCAGGGACCCACCGAAAGGGCCTCTGTATTTCGCGAAAAAAACGTTACTGCCGCTAACAGCTAGGACCCACCAGCTATATCTTCGCATGCAAGGAAGTGCCTCCTTATTACGCTCAAAAAAATGAATACCCCCCTGCTAGCTGGGACCCACCTTGGTGGGAGGCTAACTTGTGGGCCTACTAAGTTGACGAGGATGGAGGGCTTTGTCAACTTAGTCAATATGCACGATTCTAGCTCCAGTGACCATACGATGTCCATCCAACGGCCGTAGTGCTTCTTCAACCTCTGGTCTTCTTGCTCCAGCTGCCCAAACCAGCGTTGGTCGTGCCTCGTGCTCCTGCCTCCCTTGGCCGGCTGCGATGCGGCGGAGGCCTCACCGCCCCCTACTACTCCCACCGCTGGCCAGGCCATCCCTCTACTCACCCACACCCCCTGTTATTCTGCGGCGACGGCAGCCTCACACCGTAGCGAACCAGTGAACCCTCGTACTCCTCTACGCGTGGACATGCACTGCCGCATCTTCCCCGGCTCCGCATCGTCCCCTTCCTAGGCCTCATCGTCGTCCAGCGCCCTGGTGCTCTCGGCGCGGCGTGGTCAACGTGGTCAAGGAACGGCTTCCATCGGACGTGGACTGTACGTGGAGAGGCTGACAGCTGGGTCCACGGCCGCAACAAGGAAGTGCCTCCTTATTACGTGCAAAATAATTATTCCTCCACCTGACAGCAGGACCCACCGGATGGGCCACCATATTTCGCGAAAAAAACGTTTCCCCCTGACTGCTGGGACCCACCAGCTACATCTTCGCATGCAAGGAAGTGCGTCCGGGCAAAAAAAAAGATCTGCCCCCTGACTGCTGGGACCCACCAGCTACATATTCGCAGGCAAGGAAGTGCCTGACAGTTGGGACCCACCTGGTCGAAGTGTACGTAGCATTGTCATTCTGGTCACGAACGTGTACGTACATACTGGTTGATGTAGAGGCGCGCACGTGTCGTAGTAGAGGCGCGCATGTGTCATAGTAGAGGTGCGCACGTAGCTTTTACACGTCCATACAACGACCAGGGTGCAAGGAAGAAAATACGGCCACGTATGTGTACATACGGGCGGGGTCTCGAACGCCTGCTCGCGCATACGTACAGCCAGGGCTCGTGTACATGGCTGGGTCGGAACGGAGAAACAACGTCATCGTCGTGTTCATGGGGAGGCAACGGAATGCGTCGTGTTCATGGGGAGGCAACGGAATGCATAGTGTTCATGGGGAGGCAACGGAATGCGTCGTGTTCATTGGGAGGGCTTGGACGGAACAGGCGATGGAAACGAGGCCTGGTGTACCGCAGAACGGAGGAAACGGCCTTGTGTTTGACCGGCCATGTACGAAACGGGATCCTATTCATCGGGAGGGGTTTGGCGTACCGCAAAACGGAGGAAACAGACCTCCTATGGTCGAAACGGGGGTCCTGTTGATCGGGAGGGGTGTGGCGTACCGCAAAACAGAGGAAACGGACTTGTGTTGGAGCGCTACGGTCGAAACGGGGGTCCTGTTCATCGGGAGGGGTGTGGCGTACCGCAAAATGGGACTCCACGGGATACTGTTCATCTCCACCGTCGACCTCCTCCAGCCTCCACGGGCTCCTGTTCATCCAGCCTCCACGGGCTCCTGTTCATCCAGCCTCCACCGCGCGCTACTCCACCGGGTACTGTTTAACCACCCCTCCACCGTCTACTGTTCATCCAGCCCTCCACACCACGAGGTCCTGTTCAACCACCCCTTCACGGGCACCCCTCCACCGTCTACTGTTCATCCAGCCCTCCACACCACGGGGTC
>NC_041382.1:414865295-414967565 GCF_002162155.2 Triticum dicoccoides
CCACCCCTCCACCGTCTACTGTTCACCCAGCCCTCCACACCACGGGGTCCTGTTCATCCACCCCTCCACGGGCACCCCTCCACCGTCTACTGTTCATCCAGCCCTCCACCACACCACGGGGTCCTGTTCATCCAGAGGCAACGCCACCGCTCACAGTTCATCCAAACCCCCCGCAACGCTCACTGTTCATCCCAGAGGCAGCATCGATTGGCTTCAGTTAGCAGCAGTAGCGAAGGAATCGCTCGATCGGGTTCAGTTAACAGCCATCGATCGATTGCTCGGGTTCAGTAACGCATAGCCTGCAGTGCAATCGCTCGGGTTCAGTTAGAGCCCAACACCTCGCTCGGGTTCAGTTAGAGCCAACACCTCGCACACACGCGCGTACGTGTACGAGAGAAACACGCATCTCTCGGCCCCGACCTCCCACCGTAACCAGGAACTCCCCGAAATTTTCCTCCCCCTCGCTTCTACCATGGTTTTTTCTGCCATGGACGGCCCAAAGAATGTCATGCAGCTGCATCTCCGGCCTGCCCAGGACGAAAAGCCCATTTTCTGTCATGATTTTTTGTCATAGAAGTAGGAGCCCACCACATATATGATGATACCGGGTTTTGTCACAATTATCGTCATAGAAGTGTCATATGTATGACAGAAAAAAATTTCGTTCGGCCCAAAATGTCACGGATGTATCTTTTTTTGTAGTGCTGGGTGATTATAAAGGTGCTCTACAGGAGTCTCCGATGGTGTTTGTTGAGTTGGCATAGATCGAGACTAGGATTTGTCACTCCGAGTATCAGAGAGGTATCTCTAGGCCCTCTCGGTGATGCACAATACTATAAGCCTTGCAAGCATTGTGACTTATGAGTTATTTGCGGGATGATGCATTACGGAATGAGTAAAGAGACTTGGCGGTAACGAGATTGAACTAGGTATTGAGATACCGATGATCGAATCTCAGGCAAGTAACATACCGATGACAAAGGGAACAACACATGTTGTTATGCGGTTTGACCGATAAAGATCTTCATAGAATATGTAGGAACCAATATGAGCATCCAGGTTTTGCTATTGGTTATTGACCGGAAGTGAGTTTCGGTCATGTCTACATAGTTCTCGAACCCGTAGGGTCCGCATGCTTAACATTCGGTGATGATCGGTATACGAGTTTATGTGTTTTGATATACCGAAGGTAGTTCGGAGTCCCGCATTTGTTCACGGACATGATGAGGAGTCTCTAAATGGTCGAGACATAAAGACCGATATATTGGAAGCCTATGTTTGGACATCGGAATGGTTCTGGGTGAAATCGGGAGTATACCGGAGCACCGGGAGGTTACCGGAACCCCGTGGGAGGTATATGGGCCTTATTGGGTCTTAGTGAAAGAGAGGGAAAAGAAGCAAAGGAGGGGGCGCCCCCCCCCCAAGCCCAATACGAATCGGGAAGGGGGCGGCCCCCCTTTCCTTCCTTCTTCCTCCTCCTTCCTTCTCTCCTAGAACCAACATAGGGACGGGGGAGTCCTACTCCCGGTGGGAGTAGGACTCCCTTGGGTTGCGCCTAGAGAGGCTGGCCCCCTCCCCCTCCTCCACTCCTTTATATATGGGGGAGGGGGCACCCCATGTGAACACAAGTTGATCATTGCTCTTTACCCATGTGCGGTGTCCCCCTCCACCATAATGCACCTCGTTAATATCGTAGCGGTGCTTAGGCGACGCCCTGTTCCGGTAGCATCATCATCACCGTCATCACGCCGTCATGCTGACGAAGCTAGCTCTCCCTCGAAGCTCTACTGGATTGTGAGTTCGCGGGACGTCACCGAGCCGAACATGTGTAGATCGCGGAGGTGCCGTATCTTCAGTACTAGATCGATCGATCATGAAGACGTACGACTACATCAACCGCATTGTCATAATGCTTCCGCTTACGGTCTACGAGGGTACGTAGATGATACCCTCCCCTCTTCTTGCTGTGCATCACCATGATCTTGCGTGTGCGTAGGAATTTTTTTTGAAATTACTACATTCCCCAACAGGTTGCCGACGAGCAGCTTGGTGGCAATTTGGTCGGGCATTTGGGGGCTTTTGCAGCGGGGTCAAGGGCTATTTAAAGGACAAGGGCACAGGGCATGGGTGTGGCAGGAGCGTGGCGAACTTGGAGGGTGTGCGCTCGGTCGTGGACGAGAACATGGGTGTGTGCGCGTCGGAAGGTTGACAATGACTTAGCTGGTGGCGGGTCCCGTTATCAGTGTGTAGGATCCTAAGTATGTCTAGAGGGGGGGGGTGATTAGACTACTTGGCCAAATAAAAATCTATCCTTTTCCCAATTTTAGTTGTGGGCAGATTTTAGCAATTATGACATGTCAAGCAATCAATCTGTACATGCAATTCTACGAGTATAGCAGCGGAAAGTAAAACATTGCATATGAAGGTAAAGGGAAGGGTTTGGAGAATACAAATTCAAAGGAGACACGGAGATTTTTGGTGTGGTTCCGGTAGGTGGTGCTATTGTACGTCCACGTTGATGGAGACTTCAACCCATGAAGGGTAATGGTTGTGCGAGTCCACGAAGGGCTCCACCCATGAAGGGTCCACGAAGAAGCAACCTTGTCTATCCCACCATGGACATCGTCCATGAAGGACTTGCCTCACTCGGGTAGATCTTCAGGAAGTTGGCAACTTCCTTACCCTTACAAACTTCTTGGTTCAACTCCACATCACGACAGAGGCTCCCAAGCGACACCAAACCAATCTAGGAGACACCACTCTCCAAAAGGTAATAGTTGGTGTGTAGATGATGAACTCCTTGCTCTTGTGCTTGAAATTATAGTCTCCCCAACATTCAACTCTCTCTCTCATAGATTTGGCTATGGTGGAAGAAGGATTTGAGTCGAAAGCAACTTGGGGAAGGCTAGAAATCAAGGTTCAAATGGTTGGAATGGAATCTCTTGATCTCAACACATGAGTAGGCAGTTCTCTCTCAGAAAATGAATGGTGGAAGTGTTGGCATGTTCTGATGGCTCTCCTCTATGAGGAAGAAGGGGTGGAGTGGTATATATAGCCTCCACACAAAATCCAACCGTTACACACTTTTGACTCATCTCGGTGGCACCGATTAGGAAACTCGGTCGCACCGATCTGTTCAAAAATATGAACGTCAGGAATCTTGGTAGGACCGACTGGAACAACTCCGTGAGACCGATGTGCTAGGGCTTAGGGAAAACATCATCTCGGTGGCACCGATTGCATCAACTCGGTGAGACCGAAGTGAAGCAATAAGCAATAGAGAATCTGTCAAGCCAACTCGATGAGACCGATGATACATCTCCAACATATCTATAAAATTTTTATTGTTCCATGCTATTATATTATCTGTTTTGAATGTTTTATATGCATTAAGATGCTATTTTATATTATTTTTGGCACTAACCTATTAACCTAGATCCCAGTGCCAGTTCCTGTCTTTTCCCTGTTTTTGAGTTTCGCAGAAAAGGAATACCAAACGGAGTCCAAACGGAATAAAACCTTTGTGATGATTTTTCTTGGACCAGAAGGCAACCAGGGGACTTGGAGATGAAGTCGGAGGAGCCATGAGGCGGCTGTCGTGGTTCTAAGTCTGAGTAGAAAGGGGGGTACGTAGGAGGAGGCAAGATCCTAGCTACGATGAGGTTGTGCACGCAAGATTTACGAGTTCAGGCCCTTCTCGGAGGAAATAAAATCCCTACGTCTCGGTGCCCGAAGGTGGTTGACTGGATTATGCGTGAAGTTACAAGGGGTGTGAACCCTTGTCTTAGTGGAGGGGTGGCTTATATAGAGTGCGCCAGGACCCCAGCCAGCCCACGTTATAAGGAGTTCAATGTAAATTAAGGTGAGACGTTACTGGTAACGCAAACAATAAAGACATATAAATGATCATTAACGATACGGAGTGAATGCCTGACCATTGCCATCCTGAGTGACTTTAGATCTTCTGTACTCCGAGTGGTTTCTAGTACGGTCGAATGATGATATACTGGTCGAATGGAATTGGGTTATTCGAGTGGAATTGTTGGTCGAGTGGGTTGTACTCTGTGGTGATTCCAGTCGGTGGATGCTGCTATGCTTTGAATGTCGTTGATCTTAGGGCAGTGTCCTTGGGATGGGCATCTAGGTCAGGCCTATTACCCTACCCTAGGTACATGCCATCATCATTAGCCCCCGAATGGGTCGAGGTACAAGGGGAGAAGAGGTTGAAGATGGTCCCGACCCGATTCTTATGCTTCGGGGGCATTTTACTTGGGTCGGCGAACCACGCTGGAACTTCAACTTTATTTTCAGTCGCCTTGATCCAGTCAGAGTTTGTCGAGTGAACTTATTCTGATATGCTTCGAGTGTTGGAGTGCTATGAAATCTTGCGTGTGATTGGTTGCACTGCGATTCCCGGACCTCACGAGATTCAAAATTTGGGGAAGTGCTCGGGATGGAGAGCACCACAGTAAACGGGACGGATTAGGCAGGGGCGCTTCGATCTCGCGCCACCTTTTTCGCCATGTACCGAGCGCTCGGCTGTTGCAGGATTTGACATGATCTCTCAGGCCCGCATGTCAGCCACTCGAAAGTGGGATAATAAAAGGCGTCGTGGCTGGTGTGTCTACACAGCGCATCCCATTCTTCTTCTTATTCCTCTGCTTCCCCACTTAGCCCTCCGCCGCTCTCGACGCCATTGCCCCACCCGTGAGCAGTCCGCGGTGATGGGGAAGGACAATACGGCGGCCCTGGAGCGTGCTGAGAAGGCAACGGCGACGGTGAAGCCGAAGGGAAAGAAAACGAGTCGGGGGGATCGTCTTCGAGTTCCGGCTTGCCGCCTGGCTGGATCTAGGGCCACTGGATTTGGTCCACGATACAGCAGGAGGATCTGGAGGATTTGGTCGAAGGGGGCTTGATTGCCCACGGATATTGGAGGCTGCCGGGCAACGAGACCGAGCAGTAGCCGCAGGAGGGTGAGTGTGTCCTCCTCGCGACTCATGTCAACCGCGGTTTCTCTGTGCCCCCATCCTTTCTTCCGGGGTTTTATGAAATTTTTTTGCCAACTTCATAACTTTTCCCCCAACACCATCACGTACCTCGCTGCATTTATTTCCATGTGTGAGAATTTCCTGGGCTGTCGACTGCATTGGGGTCTCTTCAAACACATCTTTACCTGTCTCTCTCAGTTTGTGATAAAGGCTAATCCGAGTGATGAGAGGACGCATGTGATCCAGATGTGTGGAGGTCGAGGGATTCAGATGAGAGGCAAAAATACTTGTCCAACTCTGATTCTTCCCGATTCAGTTAGAGGGTGGCAATCGACCTGGTTTTATTGCAAGGACCAACTGACTCCTGGCCAGTCTACCGGTCTTCCTCCCTTCTCCATGGAGCGAGTCCAGCATCCTACTTCTTTGAAAGTAACTCCGACAGAGATTCACATGAAAATCCAAGTACTAGATACTCAAGATGTCCATAACTGGGGACATGGCTAACCATGATTAGTTTATACACTCTGCAGAGGTTTGCGCACTTTTCCCCACAAGACTCGATCGCCTCCGTTTGGTTTCTTGCACTACATGGTGTTTGAGAAGACGGATGACCGAGACATAGTCTTTCAGAAGCACTAGCACCTTACGATCAGGTAGACCGTACCACCTACATCCCCTACATCTACTAGTCTACCACTGTAAGAGTTCGCACGACTTAGTCAACTATGCTAGAGCCCATAATAGCTTGTGGTTGCACACGGAAGTTTCTAGTATGAATAGTCTCATTATCCCTTTGAGCCTGGGTGGCGGTCCAAAAGAAAACAGGCAAGTCCTGGAATACCCAGGTGCCTCAATCCACCCAGATGTGTGTTTAAGTTGCCACCTTAGATAAACCATTAATTAACAATCTCACATCTGTCATGGATTTCACTCACCCAATCCACGTCTACTAGCATAGCATGGCATAATAAGCAAACGCAGAAGTAACTCCCAAAGGTTTGATAATAAACAGGTAATAGGTACTACCTCATCTACTTCCCATCCCACAATTTAATTAGATCCTAATCATGCAATGTGTGAGGATTGATCTAATGCAATAAAACTGGGTAGTAGAAAAGGTATGATCAAAGTGTTACTTGCCTTGCTAATGATCCGCGAAACCTAACGATTCGAAGTAACAGGCGGCGCACTCCGGGTATTCTATCGCAGACAACCAAACGAGCATACAATAAGTACTCATCTAATGCACAGGTAAAACTCAAATAAGAGATCTAACCAGAAGGTTCAACTTAAGAACTCCGGTTGGCAAAAAGAATCAAATCGAACGAAGCAACGAAAGACAAACGACGAAAGAAAACAACTTCGTTCTACTAATGTGGATCTAGAGAAAATTTTACAGTAACAAAAACTTGTTTAAGTTGGTTAAACGGATAGAGGGTTTTGAGACGAAACTCTAGGCTCTTGAATTGCTTGATTCCGATAAACGAGCGAAAAGTTAAACTAAAACGAAAATCGGATCAGGAATCGCGATCAGAAAAATCTCGGATTTAATCCGAGAAAAATAAAAACGACGAACGCCAAATTTTTTTCCTCTTTTTTTCGGCACGGAAAATGAGGCACGACGAACCTCGGGCGGCGGGATCATCGGCGGCGGTAGCGGCAGCTCCGGTGGCGCACGCGGATCGAGGCAGGGCTGATGGGCTGGGGCGGCTTGGGGCGGCGCTATTTAAAGGCTGCCCCCGGGCGGTGTCCCGCTCGGGTACGGCCCGAAGTCGGTTCGTTTTTTTATTATTCCGCTCGGAAGAAAAATAAAAATAAATACTAAAAGGACTCCAAAAATTCCAAAATAAATTTTCACGGGCTTCTAAAATCAAGCCGCACAAGGTGAACATTTATTTGGGTCCTAAATGCAATTTTGAAAAAACACACATTTTTCCTAAATTCAAATAAAACACCGAAAAACTCCAAAATGAAATCTTATTTGATTTTTTTATTAAATCCTCAATATTTCTTTATTTTGGGAAAGTCATTTTATTCCCTCTCTCATATTTTTGTAATAGAAATAATTGATGATAAAATAAATAAAATCAAATGATCATATTCTCAAAATTTAAGAAAACTCAAATATGAAAATAACGAAATTCCCAACTCTCTCCGTGGGTCATTGAGTTGCGTAGAATTTCTAGGATCAACCAAAATGCAAAATAAAATATGATATGCATGATGCTCTAATGTATAACATTCCAAATTGAAAATTTGGGATGTTACAAACCTACCCCCCTTAAGATGAATCTCGCCCTCGAGATTCGGGTTGGCTAGAAAATAGGTGAGGGTGGTCTTTGAGCAAATCTTCCTCTCGCTCCCAGGTGGCTTCATCCTCCCTGTGGTGACTCCACTGAACTTTGCAAAACTTGATAACCTTGCTGCGAGTAACTCGGCTGGCAAATTCGAGGATCTTAATTGGTTTCTCCTCGTAGGTCAAATCGTTATCCAACTGAATAGTTTCCAAAGGCACTGTATCTCTCAACGGTATGTCAGCCATCTCCGCGTGACATTTCTTTAACTGAGAAACGTGGAACACATCATGTACTCCTGACAATCCTTCGGGCAATTCCAACTTGTAGGCCACTTCTCCCATACGCTCCAAAACTCGATATGGTCCTACAAATCATGGTGCTAACTTCCCTTTAACTCCAAAACGCTTTGTTCCCCGAAGTGGAGATACTCGAAGATAAGTTCTGTCTCCGACTTCGTAAATTGTCTCCTTGCGTTTAGAATCTGCATAACTTTTCTGTCTGGACTGGGCTACCTTGAGCCTATCGCGAATCAGCTTCACCTTCTGTTCAGACTCTTTAATCAAGTCAGGACCAAACAACTGGCGGTCTCCAACTTCGTCCCATGACAACGGTGTCCTGCACCTCCTTCCGTACAAAGCTTCGAAAGGGGCCATCTTTAAACTGGTTTGATAACTGTTGTTGTAAGAGAACTCTGCATATGGCAAATTATCGTCCCAACTAGATCCGTAATCTAGCGCACAAGCTCTCAGCATATCCTCCAAAATCTGATTGACTCTCTCGGTCTGTCCATCTGTCTGTGGATGAAAAGCTGTACTGAATTCTAGCCTGGTACCCAAAGTTTTGTGCAACTGCTTCCAGAACTTTGAGGTAAACTGGGTTCCTCTATCTGATACGGTACTCCTTGGAACTCCATGCAAACATACGATCCTGGTCATGTATATCTTTGCCAACTTAGCACTGGTGTAAGTGGTCTTTACTGGGATGAAATGAGCTACTTTCGTCAATTGATCAACTACAACCCAAATCGAGTCATAGCCTGAACGAGTCCTAGGCAATCCCATGATAAAATCCATGCCTAGCTTATCCCACTTCCATTCGGGTATCGGCAATGGTTGTAACAATCCTGCTGGCTTCTGATGCTCTGCCTTTACTCTCTGGCATACATCACAAATTGCTACATACTCCGCTATATCCTTCTTCATTCCGCTCCACTAGAAAATATCCTTCAAATCCAGATACATCTTGGTATTTACTGGGTGAATTGAATACAGTGAGTCGTGTGCCTCTTGCAAAATCAACTTCCTGATCCCCGGGTCATTGGGCACGTAAACGTGGTCTTCAAACCATAGGGTGTCGTGCTCATCCTCATGAAATCCTTTAGCTTTTCCCTTGCTCAGTTTCTCCTTTATAGTGGCAATCTCTTTGTCAGCTTTCTGAGCTTATCTGATTCTATCCATCAAAGTTGACTGAATCTTCAATGCTGCTACATAGCCTCTCAGAACTATTTCCAAACATAGTTCACGAAGATTTTCTGCTAACTCCCTTGGTATTCCTCCCGTCATTAATGTATTGACATGGCTCTTGTGGCTTAATGCGTCTGCTACTACATTAGCCTTTCCGGGGTGATAATGCAATTTCATATCATAATCCTTGCTAAGCTCCAACCATCTCCTTTGTCTGAGATTTAACTCCTTCTGGGTGAAAATGTACTTCAAACTCTTATGATCCGTGTACACCTCACAATGATTTCCAATGAGAAAATGTCTCCATGTTTTCAAAGCATGCACTACGGCTGCTAACTCCAAATCATGCATGGCATAATTCAACTCATGAGGCTTTAGTTGTCTTGAGGCATATGAAACAACTCTCCCTTCCTGCATAAGCACTGCTCCAAGTCCTCGACGTGAAGCGTCGCAATACACCTCATAATCCTTGGTCTGGTCTGGCAAGATCAATACTGGTGAGGTAACTAAACGTTTCTTCAACTCCTGGAAACTAGCCTCACATTCCTCCGTCCATATGAACTTGGTATCCTTCTTCAACAACTCAGTCATAGGCTTCGCAATCTTTGAGAAATTCTCAATAAATCTCCGGTAGTATCCTGCGAGTCCAAGAAAACTCCGGATCTCTCCAACTGTTGTTGGGGCTTCCCACTTGGTCATGGTTTCAACTTTAGCGGGATCTACTGCTATACCTTCTCTAGATATGACATGTTCGAGGAATCCTACTTCCTTCAACCAAAACTCACATTTGCTGAACTTGGCATATAATTGATGTTCTCTGAGCTTTCCAAGTACCAAACGCAAATGCTCCTTATGGTCCTCTTCATTCTTCGAATAAACCAAGATATCATCAATGAACACTACGACGAACTTATCCAAAAACTCCATAAACACTTTGTTCATCATGTTCATAAAATAGGCAGGTGCGTTAGTCAGACCAAATGACATAACGGTATACTCGTACAGCCCATACCTGGTGGTAAAAGCTGTCTTCGGAATATCCTGTTCTCAAATCTTCAACTGGTGGTATCCTGATCGCAGATCGATCTTGGAAAATACCTTAGCTCCTTGCAATCGATCAAACAGATCGTTGATCATTGGTAGTGGGTACTTGTTCTTGATTGTTACTTCATTCAATCCTCGATAATCAACAACCATCCTTAATGATCCATCCTTCTTCTCCACTAGAAGTACTGGCGATCCCCAAGGCGAAGAACTTGGGCGAATATATCCCTTATCCAGTAACTCTTTAATCTGCTTCTTAATTTCCACCAAATCCTTTGCTGGCATCCTATATGGTCTCTTTGATATTGGACCTGTGCCTGGCAATAGCTCAATCAAAAACTCAATATCTCTATCCGGTGGCATGGCTGACAACTCCTCTGGAAATACTTCAGGGAAATCCCTTACCACTGGTACTTCCTCCTGTACAACTCATGTGAGGCAATTTACTTGAGTCCTCTTTGGCACATGCCGGGATACATACTTGATCCTTCTCCCTTCTGGGGTGGTAAGCAAAATTGACTTACTAGCACATTCTATATTCCCTTCATACTTTGATAACTAATCCATGCCTAATATCACATCCAATCCTTGAGATTCCAATACTATTAGGTCTGAGGGAAAAACGTAGTTACCAATCCTTAATGGTAACCGATCACACCATAGACTAGCCACATACTCTGCTTCGGGCGAGGTTACTAACATGGGTGACCTAAGGGCTTGGGTTGGTATGTTATACTTATCCACAAATCCCCTTGAGATGTATGAATGCGATGCGCCAGTATCAAAAAGAACGAGTGCAGTAACTGACTTAACCAAAAACTTACCTATTACTGCATCGGGCTGAGCTTCAACCTCCTCCACGCCAACGTGGTTCACCTATCCCCTGTTGAAAGTGTTCGGCTTCTTCCCAGAACTTCCATTGCCATTTTGGCCTTCAGGACATTCATTGGCATAATATCCGATCTTCGAACACTTAAAGCAAGTGACTTGGCTCAAGTCCTTCTTGGCTGGGGTTGAGGGGTTGGTGCGATTCTGGCCATTGCTTCCTCCATTGCCATTACCATTCTTGGTGCCATTGTGATTGTGCGAGCTACCTCCTCCATGGGTATGCTGAAAATGTCCTCCCGGTCTAGGGGTAAAACATGGCTTCTGCTGAGCTCTGAACTATACTTTCCTTGTCCATACATCCTCTTGCAATTCTCAATCTGCTGCTACTTCCCTTCAATCATAAGAGCACGATCTACCAACTCCTGGTAGTTGTTGAAGGTTGCTACCATCAACTGCATGCTCAACTCATCATTCAGTCCTTCCAGAAACTTCTCCTGCTTAGCTGCATCTGTAGCGACGTCATCTGGGGCATAACGTGCTAGCTTACTAAATTCCTCCACATACTGGCCAACTGTCCTTCCTCCTTGGCACAAGTTGCGAAACTCACGCTTCTCAATGGCCATAGCTCCTGCTGAAACGTGTGCAGTACGAAAAGCCTGCTGAAACTGGTCCCATGTGACGGTGTCTACAGGGAAAGTGGCTGTGAAATTCTCCCACCATGATGCTGCGAGTCCTTCTAACTGATGTGCGGCAAACTTCACCTTCTCCGCATCTGTGCATCCTGCTGTGGTCAACTCCCTAGCTGTTTTGCGGAGCCAATCATCTACTACTATCGGCTCGGTGCTACTGGAAAACACCGACGGATTCAGCCTAAGAAAACGGGCTAAGTGGTCAACAGGTGGTGGTGGTGGTGGTGGGTTGTTGTTGTTGTTCCCCTGATTCTGATTCTGGACTAGCAACTGCATCAATGTGTTCTGCTGCTGGATCAACTGGGTGAGCTCCGATGGAAAGGCAAATCCTGGGTCACGTCTCGGAGGCATCTGAGGGTTTAGAAAAGATGAGATATAAGAATAGAGGGGGTCTAAAGAGAAAACACTACCCATATGCACATGAGGCAAAAGCAAACAATTCACTTCAATCAATCAAACAAAGGCATACAATCGATCTAACTATCGCAAAAGTGCTCGGGCTACTATATTTACATGGTGGACTACTACTACTATGAGGTGGTCTACTAGAAATATTCTACGGTCGTTGACTCCATGATATCTGCTCCAGCTTCATCAACATAGTCATCGTCGCTACTATCTGCTTCCGAGTCGGTGCCGTCGATGATGATGTAGTCTTCCGAGCTAATTTCCTGGGGTTCTTCGTCTTCATCTACTGGCGTAGGGTCTCCCATAAATATTCCAATCTTCTTGATCAGGTCGTCATTCTTCTCCACCAATACTTCAATTTCCTCTTCATAATCTTCACGTGTAGCCTTGAGTTGTTCCTCCAGTTCCTTGATTCTAGTCTTAGCCTTCTTCAGATCTATCATGTCGGTGCACATCTGGTTCTCCTGTCGTCGAATGTGCTGGTTTAGCTCCTGGATAAAAGCTACAATTGATCTATCCTTCCTGGTGCTGATCATCTCCCAGTGTTCATCTCGGCGCCCACAAATCTGGTAGATAGTATCCTTGAGATCCTTGCGGTAGACTTCTCCAATGCGTCCCATGGCGATGTGAGCTGCCATGCTCTTTCCTAGACTCCAAGTTGGTGCATCAAAAGAAAACTCTATGGGCTCAGTGACTGGCATGAACGTCCTTCCTGGAACTTGAACTTGAATCATCCAGCGCTCTTCTTCAGGTAAAGTGGCGTTGTAGGTTCCTGTGAAACTTGGTACTCCTATGTTCAGGTATCTAGTGACTTCCTTCAAGTGTCATCCAAAGGGTGTATCTTCATCCGGTTGCGTGAACTTGTTCCTTGCATCCGCCATCCTAAAGAGTAGAAAAGATGAGAGGTCAGAAGAGAAGAGAGTGAATAGTGATCTAGGTCTTTAGCTTAGTGGTCGGGTCCTACAGTCAGCGTGTGCTCTGATACCATCTCTGTAGCGACCAGACCTCAAACAGTCTGATCTCTATGCTCCGGTGTCATCCGTAGATCAGTAATGCTAACACCACACAGTACTCGGAGGATTTATAGTAGAGTAGCAATCACACACTTATTACATCGAGTGTCTCAAAAGAGAACTTATTACAATAAGTATGGCTTAAGGCCATCTAATAACGATAACAGCGGAAGGCTTGGAAGATAAGTGAGTCCATCAACTCCAACGGCATCACTGAGTATAGAACCACGACCTAAAAACTCCTTAATTGTCGTCTGAAAAGTCTGCAACATTAACGTTGCAGCCCGAACGGGTCAGCACATGGAATATGCTGGCAAGGTAACACATAGAGAGTAATGGAATGAAACAGCTATACTATATGCATATTTGGCTGGTGGAAAGCTCTATGGTTACAGTTTTGCGTAAAGCCAATTTTTCCCTACTTCAAAGGAATAAAATTTAATTACTATCATGGTGGTTGTTAAACATTGAGAATGGTTGATAGCATTCTCAATCCCAATTAAGCATCATCATTAAACATAACCGAACAAAATTAATTTAGAGTAACATGTTGAGATTCACATGAAAATCCAAGTACTAGATACTCAAGATGTCCATAACCGGGGACACGGCTAACCATGATTAGTTTATACACTCTGCAGAGGTTTGCGCACTTTTCCCCACAAGACTCGATCACCTCCATTTGGTTTCTCGCACTACATGGTGTTTGAGAAGACGGATGACCGAGACATAGTCTTTCAGAAGCGCTAGCACCTTACGATCGGGTAGACCGTACCACCTACATCCCCTACATCTGCTAGTCTACCACTGTAAGAGTTCGCACGACTTAGTCAACTATGCTAGAGCCCATAATAGCATGTGGCTGCACACGGAAGTTTCTAGTATGAATAGTCTCATGATCCCTTTGAGCCTGGGTGGCGGTCCAAAAGAAAACAGGCAAGTCCTGGAATACCCAGGTGCCTCAATCCACCCAGATGTGTGTTTAAGTTGCCACCTTAGATAAACCATTAATTAACAATCTCACATCTGTCATGGATTTCCTTCACCCAATTCACGTCTACTAGCATAGCATGGCATAATAAGCAAACGCAGAAGTAACTCCCAAAGGTTTGATAATAAACAGGTAATAGGTACTACCTCATCTACTTCCCATCCCACAATTTAATTAGATCCTAATCATGCAATGTGTGAGGATTGATCTAATGCAATAAAACTGGGTAGTAGAAAAGGTATGATCAAAGTGTTACTTGCCTTGCTGATGATCCGTGAAACCTAACGATTCGAAGTAACAGGCGGCGCACTCCGGGTACTCTATCGCAGACAAACAAACGAGCATACAATAAGTACTCATCTAATGCACAGGTAAAACTCAAATAAGAGATCTAACCAGAAGGTTCAACTTAAGAACTCCGGTTGGCAAAAAGAATCAAATCGAACGAAGCAACGAAAGACAAACGGCGAAAGAAAACAACTTCGTTCTACTAATCTGGATCTAGGGCAAATTTTACAGTAACAAAAACTTGTTTAAGTTGGTTAAACGGATAGAGGGTTTCGAGACGAAACTCTAGGCGCTTGAATCACCTGATTCCGATAAACGAGCGAAAATTTAAACTAAAATGAAAATCGGATCAGGAATCGCGATCAGAAAAATCACGGATTTAATCCGAGAAAAAGAAAAATGACGAATGCCGAATTTTTTTCCTCTTTTTTGGCACGGAAAACGAGGCGCGACAAACCTCGGGTGGCGGGATCGTCGGCGGCGGCGCGTGCGGATCGAGGCGTGGCTGATGGGCTGGGGCGGCGCTTTTTAAAGGCTGCCCCCGAGCGGTGTCCCGCTCTTGTACGGCCCGAAGTCGGTTCATTTTTTTTAATTATTCCGCTCGGAAGAAAAATAAAAAGAAATACTAAACGGACTCCAAAAATTCCGAAATAAATTTTCACGGGCTTCTAAAATCAAGCTGCACAAGGTGAACATTTATTTGGGCCCTAAATGCAATTTTGAAAAAACGCACATTTTTCCTAAATTCAAATAAAACACCGAAAAACTCCAAAATAAAATCTTATTTGATTTTTTTATTAAATCCTCAATATTTCTTTATTTTGGGAAAGTCATTTTATTCCCTCTCTCATATTTTTGTAATAGAATTAACTGATGATAAAATAAATAAAATCAAATGATCCTATTCTCAAAATTTGAGAAAACTCAAATATGAAAATAACGAAATTCCCAACTCTCTCCGTGGGTCATTGAGTTGCGTAGAATTTCTAGGATCAACCAAAATGCAAAATAAAATATTATATGCATGATGCTCTAATGTATAACATTCCAAATTGAAAATTTGGGATGTTACAGTAATGTTCATGCTTATGTGGATGACATTGTGGTAAAATCCAGAAAGAAGGAGACCCTAATTGATGATTTGAAGGAGTCGTTTGATAATCTCCGGGGCTACAAGATGATGCTTAACCCAGCCAAATGTGTCTTTGGTGTACCAACAGGCAAGCTCTTGGGATTTCTAGTTTCTAACAGAGGCATTGAAGCTAACCCGGAGAAGATCAAAGCCATCACTTCATTGGCTAAGCCAGCATGTGTCAATTATGTTCAACGTCTGGCGGGTCGTATAGCAGCTCTGAGTCGGTTCATAAGCCGGTTAGGCGAGAAGGCTATTCCTCTTTATCAGATGATGAAGAAGACAAATCACTTTGTTTAGAGTGATGCTGCTAATCAAGCATTTGAGGATCTAAAAAAACAGTTGGCTGAGCCGCCCGTGCTTGCTGCCCCTATTGATAAAGAGCCTCTGTTGTTATATGTGGCTGCTAACAGCCGGGCTGTTAGTGTAGCTATTGTGGTGGAAAGGAAAGAAGCAAGCAAGGAGTACCCGATTCAACGGCCGGTTTACTACATCAGTGAGGTACTTATTGAATCCAAGCAGAGATATCCACACTGGCAGAAGCTTGTGTATGGGGTTTTCATGGCAAGCCGGAAGCTTAAGCAATATTTTCTGGGTCACCCCATTACTATGGTCAGCTCTGCTCCTCTGGGAGACATCATCCAAAACAGAGAAGCTACAGGCCGGGTTGCCAAGTGTGCCATTGAGCTTGGACCCCATGGTTTGAAGTATGTACCTCGTACGGCCATCAAGTCTCAAGCACTCGTGGATTTTATCAATGATTGGACAGAGTTGCAGACGCCTGAGCAAAATCCGGATAGCACATATTGGACTATTCACTTTGATGGATCCAGACAGTTGGAAGGCTCGGGGGCTGGAGTTGTCTTGACTTCCCCACGAGATGACAAGTTTTCTTATGTTCTCCGGTTAATCTTTCCTTGTACTAACAATGAAGCAGAGTATGAGGCCTTGCTCCATGGTCTCTGGATGGCTAAACAGATGAATTTAAGCCGGGTGAGGTGCTTCGGTGGTTCAGATCTGGTAGCCCAACAGGTCTCTGGCACCTGGGATTCTAAGGATCCACTCATGGCGGCTTATCGTAGAGAGGTTGATGCTATTGCGGGTCCTTTCAAAGGTTATCAAGTTGAACATGTTGATCGCAGGAAGAATGCGGTGGCTGACACTTTAAGCCAGCTAGGGTCACAACGTAAGCCGGTGCCACCTAACATGTTCCTGGATATTTTGCTTAACCCTTCTGTCAAATTGCCTACAGAGGAGGATCTTGCTGTTCCTGACCCGGAAGCACAATTGGTGGCGGCTCTTCATGCTATCCCTGATTGGACGGTTCCGTATTTGGCTTACATGACCCGGGGAGAGTTGCCAGAGGATGAGACCTTGGCCAGATAGATAACCCGGCGATCCAAGTCAATGTGAATTGTCAATGGGGAGTTACACCATCGCAGTGTCACAGGGGCATTTCAGCACTGCGTCTCTCCCGAAGAAGGTTGTGAGATTCTACGAGAAATTCATGAAGGAGATTGTGGTCATCATGTTTGCTCTAAATCTCTTGTGGCCAAGGCTTTTCGTCATGGATTCTACTGGTTGACGGCGCATGCTGATGCAGAGGATTTGGTAAGCAAGTGTGATGGATGTCAGAAATTTTCACGATGAACTCATGTGCCGACTCAAGAATTGAGGATGATTCCAATTACTTGGCCGTTTGCAACTTGGTGGTTTGATATGGTTGGGCCTTCCAAGAGGTCCAAGGATAAGAAGACCCACCTTTTGGTGGCAGTCGATAAGTTTACTAAGTGGGTTGAAGCAGAACCGGTCAGTAAGTGTGATGCAGCAACGGCGGTTCAATTCATGAAGGATCTTCCGTTTTGGTTTTCCACACAACATTATCACAGATAATGGTACCAATATCTCTAAAGGCGCTAAGGAGGAATTTTGTCAATGATAGCATTGATACATCTCCATCGTATCTACTTTTCCAAACACTTTTGCCCTTGTTTTGGACTCTAACTTGTATGATTTGAATGGAAGTAACCCGGACTGACGCTGTTTTCAGCAGAATTGCCATGGTGTTGTTTTATGTGCAGAAAACAAATATTCTCGGAATAACCTGAAACTCCACAGAACATCTTAGAAAAAATAATAAAAAATCCTTGCCAAAGATGAAGACCAGGGGGCCCACAGCCTGTCCATGAGAGTGGGGGGCGCCCCCCCTAGGGCGCGCCCCCTACCTCGTGGGCCCCCTGGATGCCCTCCGACGCCAACTCCAACTCCAACTCTATATATTTGCTTTCAGAGAGGAAAAAAATCAGAGAGAAGAAATCATCGCGTTTTATGATACGGAGCCGCCGCCAAGCCCTAAAACCTCTCGGTAGGGCTGATCTGGAGTCCGTTCGGGGCTCCGGAGAGGGGGATTCGTCGCCGTCGTCATCATCAACCATCCTCCATCACCAATTTCATGATGCTCACCGCCGTGCGTGAGTAATTCCATCGTAGGCTTGCTGGACGGTGATGGGTTGGATGAGATTTATCATGTAATCGAGTTAGTTTTGTTAGGGTTTGATCCCTAGTATCCATTATGTTTTGAGATTGATGTTCCTATGACTTTGCTATGCTTAATGCTTGTCACTAGGGCCCGAGTGCCATGATTTCAGATCTGAACCTATTATGTTTTCATGAATATATGTGAGTTCTTGATCCTATCTTGCAAGTCTATAGTCACCTACTATGTGTTATGATCCGGCAACCCCGAAGTGACAATAACCAGGACCACTCCCGGTGATGACCATAGTTTGAGGAGTTCATGTATTCACTATGTGCTAATGCTTTGTTCCCGTTCTCTATTAAAAGGAGGCCTTAATATCCCTTTGTTTCCAATAGGACCCCGCTGCCATGGGAGGGTAGGACAAAATATGCCATGCAAGTTCTTTTCCATAAGCACGTATGACTATATACGGAATAGATGCCTACATTACATTGATGAACTGGAGCTAGTTACGTGTCACCCTATGTTATGACTGTTACATGATGAACCGCATCCGACATAATTATCCATCACTGATCTGGTGCCTACGAGTTTTCCATATACTGGTTCTCGCTAATTTACTTTCCCGCTGCTACTGTTACAATCACTAAAAAATACCAAAAACATTACTTTTGCTGTCTTTACTTTTGTTGCCGCTACCACTACTATCATATTACTTTGCTACTAAACACTTTGCTGCAGATACTAAGTTTCCAGGTGTGGTTGAATTGACAACTCAGCTGCTAATACTTGAGAATATTCTTTGGCTCCCCTTGTGTCGAATTAATAAATTTGGGTTTAATACTCTACCCTCGAAAGTTGTTGCGATCCCCTATACTTGTGGGTTATCAAGACAAATTTCTGGCGCCGTTGCCGGGGAGCATAGCTCTATTCTTTGAGTCACTTGGGATTTATATCTGCTGGAAACTATGAAGAACTTGAGAGATCCAAAAACCAAGATCTATCCCTCAACTACGAGGGGAGGTAAGGAACTGCCATCTAGCTCTGCACTTGATTCACCTTCTGTTATGAGTAAGTTTGCGACACCTACACCTGCTTCTGCTATTCGTTCTGATATGTCGCATGTTATTGATGATGCCACTTCTGCTATGCATGATACTTACGATGAAACTGCTTCTATGCCTGATACTACTATGCCCCTTGGTGAATTTCTTGATGAACAAATTGCTAGGGCTAGAGAAAAAGAAATTATTGAATCTGAATATGATGATGATAGTGATGATGAAAAAATGCCTGCTATTCCCGAGGGTTATCTTTTTGATATGGAATCTTCTGCCGCTATTTTAGCTTGCAAAGATAGATATGAGCTTAAGAGGTTATTAGTTAAATGGAACAAAGAATCACTTAGAGATAAAATGAATCCCGACCCTGGTTTTGCTACTTCACCTATCTGTGTTCCTGATAAGGATTATGAATTCTCTGTTGATCCTGATATAATTACTTTGGTGGAATCTAATCCGTTTTATGGCTATGAATCTGAAACTGTTGTGGCACATCTTACTAACTTAAATGATATAGCTGCCTTGTTCACTAATGATGAGAGATCGCGTTACTTTTATATACTCAAAATATTTCCGTTCTCATTAAAGGGTGGTGCTAAGATATGGTTTAATTCTCTTGATCCTGGTTGTGTGCATAGTCCCCAGGATATGATTTATTACTTCTCTGCTAAATATTTCCCTGCTCATAAGAAACAAGCTGCTTTGAGAGAAATATACAACTTCGTGCAAATTAAAGAAGAGAGTCTCCCACAAGCTTGGGGGAGACTTCTCAAGTTACTTAATGCTTTGCCTGATCATCCTCTTAAGAAACCCGAAATACTTGATATCTTTTATAATGGACTAACCGATGCTTCCAGAGATTACATGGATAGTTGTGCTGGTTCTGTTTTCAGGGAAAGAACACGGGATGAAGCTGAAATTATATTGAATAATATGTTGACAAATGAAAATAATTGGGCACCTCCTGAGCCAACTCCTGCTGCAATTACTGAGCCTATTCCTAAACCAACTCCGAAGAAGAGAGGTGTTCTATTTCTTAGTCCCGAAGATATGCAAGAGGCAAAGAAATCTATGAAAGAAAAAGGTATTAAAGCTAAAGATGTTAAGAATTTACCTCCTATTGAAGAAATACATGGTCTTAATATACCGCCTGTTGAAGAAACATATGATCTCAATTCTTTATTTATTGAAGAACCTCCTGATCCTGATAGCCCGACACAGGTAGTAAAGGTAAACTCTCTCTATAGATATGATAAAGCTGAAGTCCCTCCTACTAAAATTGCTAGTCAGTGCTTGGATGAGTTTGATAACTTTATGTTTAAGCAAGACGACTTCAATGCTTATTTTGGTAGACAATTAAAAGAAAATGCTTATATGATTAGACGCTTGGGTGATTATATGGCTAATATTAAAGGTGAACTTAAACTTGTTAGCAAACATGCTTCTATGGTTACCACTCAAGTAGAACAAGTACTTAAGGCTCAAAAAGAAGTGCTTGATGAAATGAATAGTAAGAAAAATGATTATGCTGTTAGAGTGGCTACTAGAACTGGTAGAATGATCCAGGAACCTTTGTATCCTGAAGGCCACCCTAAGAGAATCGAGCAAGATTCTCAAAGAAATAATATTGATGTTCCTAGTTCTTCTAAAAAGAAGAAGAAAAATGATAGAACTGTGCAAACTTCTAATGAACCTATTGCTGAACCACCTGATAATTCAAATGATATATCTATGTCTGATGCTAAAACACAATCTGGTAATGAACATGAACCTAATGAAAATATTAATAATGATGTTCATGATGATGCTCAACCTAGTAATGACAATGATGTAGAAATTGAACCTGCTGTTGATCTTGATAACCCACAATCAGAGAATCAACGTTATGATAAAAGAGACTTTGTTGCTAGGAAACATGGTAAAGAAAGGGAACCTTGGGTTCAGAAACCCATGCATTTTCCTCCAAAACCATCCAAGAAAAAGGATGATGAGGATTTTGAGCGCTTTGCTGAAATGATTAGGCCTATCTTTTTGCGTATGCGATTAACTGATGTGCTCAAAACAAATCCTTATGCTAAACATATGAAGGATATCATTACTAATAAAAGAAAGATACTAGAAGCTGAAATTTCCACCATGCTTGCTAATTATACTTTTAAGGGTGGAATACCAGAGAAACTTGGAGATCCCGGAGTACCTACTATACCTTGCTCCATTAAAAGAAATTATATTAAAACTGCTTTATGTGATCTTGGAGCCGGTGTTAGTGTTATGCCTCTCTCTTTATATTGTAGACTTGACTTGAATAAGCTGACACCTACTGAAATATCTTTGCAAATGGGTGATAAATCAACTGCTATACCTGTCGGTATTTGTGAGGATGTGCCTGTTGTGGTTGCAAACGTTACTATTTTAACGGACTTTGTTATACTTGATATTCCCGAGGATGATAGTATGTCTATTATTCTTGGAAGACCTTTTCTTAATACTGCAGGGGCTGTTATTGATTGCAACAAAGGCAATGTCACTTTTCATGGTAATGGTAATGAGCAAACGGTACACTTTCCGAGGAAACAACCTCAAGTTCATAGTATCAACTCCATTGGAAAAATTCCATCGATTATAATTGGAGGTTTCGAATTTCCTCTTCCTACTGTCAAAAAGAAATATGATATACTTATTATAGGGGATGTGCATATCCCCGTTGAGGTAACCTAGTGTTATTCGAAATTTCTCCGGTTTCATGTTAATCGGAATGAGTTTGTTAACAAGACTTGATCAACCTTGTTAGTGGATTCTTTTTGATGAGCATGAGATGGATGAAACTAGAAGCACAAACTTCTGTACCCTCTCTATACTTTCTGTTAATTAGTAGAAATAAAGTAAAAATAGTATTTTTCTGTCTGTTTCCTAACTTATCCGTGCAATATAAAAATATACCAAAAATAAAAGTCCTCAGAATGACATGCCAATTTAATATGAATTTTTCGGGAATATTTGAGGATTTACCGTGCAAAAATTACCGCGGGAGGAGCTGCCACCTGGCCACGAGGGTGGTGGGCGCCCCCCCTCTAGGGCACGCCCCTGCCTCGTGGGCCCACAGTGGCCCTCCTCCACTTATCCCAGCACCCATCTTCTTCCTCTGTCTCACACAAGCCCGAAAAACCAACTCAAGCACGAGTTCCAGCCACTTTTGCTGTGATTTTTGATCTCCTTGCTCAAAGCACCTCTCGCAAAACTTCTTGGGGAGATTGTTCCTTGGTATGTGACTCCTCCATTGGTCCAATTAGTTTTTGTTCTAGTGCTTTATTCTTTACAAATTTGTGCTTCATAGGTGACCATGTTCTTGAGCTTGCATGTCAAATTTATATGGTTCCAAGTAGTTCTAATGCTTGATATAGGCTCTAGGCACTTCTAGGAGTAGTTGCTATAATTATTATTGAAGTTGTTTCACTTTTGTTTGAAGTTACTAAAACTTCAGAATTTTTCAGAAAATGATGAGGAGATTATTGAGGGGCTCATCGAGCCAAAGCTCGAAGGAAAAGGCACCGAAGCCTAAGTATAATTTGCCGCGCACCGCGGAGATTCGGGCGTGTGAATGGCCTTCTGATGATTTCTTGAGAGCAGCCGGTATCTATGAAGATTTTCAAGAATTGGCTAACAATGCAGGCCTCACCGCTTTCCTCCACGACCAATGCGATTAGTATCTCTTAATCACAAATACCTTTGTGCAAAACTTTCATTTTCATTCTAGGAACTCACCACCTACGGTGGAGTTTCATTTATATGATGAGCATAAGGAGCTGTCACTTTATGATTTTTGTCAGATTTGTTTAGTCCCTTTTGAGGGCAAGACAGAAGAACCACATCATGATGATGTGGTTGGGTTTATTGATACTATCACTATAGGAGAAACTAGGAAGGTTTCCGATGCACGAATCACTAGCATACATTTTCCTGTTTTACGTTACTTTGCATTATTTGCTAGTCGTTGTTTAATTGGACGCGGAAACTGTGGAAACCTTAGTATCCCTGATATAATTGCTCTGCTCCACGGTTTATACAGTGATAACACTTTTAGTATGGGCGGTATTATTGTTAGACGGTTAAGTATGAACTGTACCAAAGGCCCCATCTTTGGAGGCATCTATGCTACACGCCTAGCCGTACATTTTAACATACCTATTAGGCATGCTGAGAAGGAAGAAAAGGTGCTGCCCCGTGTTTATCTAGATCATAAAAGTATGGTGGCACATGATTTTATTGTTAAGAATAGGGCAGGAGAGCTTAAATATCAATTGTTCTTTAACAAACATCATCCTGAGACTATTATCCTGCCTACTCCTTCTTTGTTTGATTTCACTGTAGGCACGTACCTTGTTTCGTTAACGGCTATTCACGCCTACTGGAACCCTACACCAGCCAAGGAGCCAGAACCGGAACCACAATTTGATCCTTCACGACAGTCTAACTATCAGTGGGATCCGGAGATGATTTCCAGCCAGTGGCAATCAGAGCCTTCTTCTTCCTCATCACAGTACGACCCCAACAACTATTATTATGGATATCAGCCAGGCCAGCCGTGGCCATAGACCAACTTAGGCCAAAAGCCTAAGCTTGGGGGAGTACGTATTTCTCACCGACATTACATTTATGTTCACACACACTCATTACTAGATGTCGGTGCTCATACTTTTTCACTGTAATATCCATGCTAGTTTATTTTCTTTTTCCTGCTTTCTTCTTGTGTGTTTGTTAAACCTTAAGAAAAACCAAAAAAATTAGTAGTAGTTTATTTTTTCTGCTGTAGTAGTAATAATTAAAAAGAAAACCCAAAAATATTTCCCGTTCTTCTTTTGCTTGCTGGGAGATTTCCGGTGTAAATAGTTTTATTTCTTTTCTTTTCTTTGGGGGTCAGTAGGGGGAGACCATAATTAAATTGTTGAAGTGGCTCTTATTTGCATTATTGTTGATTTAACCAAGAGCCCATATTGCCTTGTCTTCTCCTATTTATTGAATGCTCGCAGATTCCAGCTTAGTCCAATGCACGTGCACTCTTATTATTATTCACACCGTTCGGTCGTGCAAGTGAAAGGCAATTATGATGATATATGATGGACTGACTGAGATGAGAAAAGCTGGTATGAACTCGACCTCTTTTGTTTTTGTAAATATGATGAGTCCCTCGTTCTTCATTTAGCTTATTATGAATAAACATGTTTGCAATGACAATTAGAGATCATAGTTGCTTGTGCCATGCTTGATTAGCTATGAGTTATAATGATTTACCTTGTGTGCCAACATGCTATTGAGATAATTATGATGTGGTATGATGGGGTGGTATCATCCTTTGAATGATTTAAGTGACTTGACTTGGCATATGTTCACGCATGTAGTTGAAACAAAATCAACATAGCCTTCATGATATTTATGTTCATGGTGGATTATATCCTACTCATGCTTGCATCCAATGTTTGTTAATTTTAATGCTTGTACATGGCTGTTGTCGCTCTCTAGTTGGTCGCTTCCCAGTCTTTTGCTAGCCTTACTTGTACTAAGCGGGAATATTGCTTGTGCATCCAGTCCCTTAAACCCCAAAGTTATTCCAGATGAGTCCACTATACCTTCCTATATGCGGTATCTACCTGCCGTTCCAAGTAAATTTGTATGTGCCAAACTCTAAACCTTCAAATAAACATTCTGTTTTGTATGCTCGAATAGCTCATGTATCAACCAAGGTTGTCCTTATCTTCCGTGTTAGGCGGGTTATTCTCAAGAGGAGTGGACTCCGCTCCTCACTCACAAGAAAATGGCTGGTCACCGGGATGCCCAGTCCCATGATTTATGCAAACTAAATCAAAATTAATTGCAAACAAAACTCCCCCTGGGACCTGATGTATGTTGGAGGCACTCGTTGTTTCGAGCAAGCCATGGATTGATGCTTGTTGGTGGAGGGGGAGTATAAACTTTACCATTCTGTTTGGGAACCGCCTATAATGTGTTTAGCATGGAAGATATCGCCATCTCTTAGTTGTTACGTTGACAATGAAAGTATATCGCTCAAAATACAATTTATCTCTATTTCAAAACCGAGCTCTGGCACCTCTAGAAATCCCTACTTCCCTCTGCGAAGGGCCTGTCCATTTACTTTTATGTTGAGTCATCACCCTCTTATTAAAAAGCACTAGCTAGAGAGCACAGCTGTCATTTGCATTCATTACTATTAATCTATGTTGGGTGTGACTATGATTGGATCTCTTTTACCATGAATTACAATGTCTAGTCAGTCCTTGATCTTTAAAGGTGCTCTGCATTTATGTTTTGCGGTCTTAGAAAGGGCTAGCGAGATACCATATTGTTATGTCATATTATGATTGTTTTGACAAAGTGTTGTCATCCGAGATTTATTATTATGACTTGCTAGTTGATTATGCTATTGATATGAGTAATTATGAGACCTGAGAATTATTGCAAATGTGGCTAGTTATGATCTATGCTGAAAACTTGAATGCTGGCTTAACATAGTTACAACAACAAGAGCAAACAGAGTTTGTAAAAGTTTTTCTTTCTTTCTTTCAGTTTGTCAACTGAATTGCTTGAGGACAAGCAAGGGTTTAAGCTTGGGGGAGTTGATACGTCTCTGTCGTATCTACTTTTCCAAACACTTTTGCCCTTGTTTTGGACTCTAACTTGTATGATTTGAATGGAACTAACCCGAACTGACGTTGTTTTCAGCAGAATTGCCATGGTGTTGTTCTATGTGCAGAAAACAAATATTCTCAAAATGACCTGTAACTCCACGGAACATCTTAGAAAAAATAATAAAAAATCCTCGCCAAAGATGAAGACCAGGGGGCCCACACCCTGTCCACGAGGGTGGGGGCGCCCCCCTAGGGCGTGCCCCCTACCTCGTGGGCCCCCGGATGCCCTCCAACGCCAACTCCAACTCTATATATTTGCTTTCGGAGAGAAAAAATCATAGAGAAGAAATCATCGCGTTTTATGATACGGAGCCACCGCCAAGCCCTAAAACCTCTCAGGAGGGCTGATCTGGAGTCCGTTCGGGGCTCCGGAGAGGGGGATTCGTCGCCGTCGTCATCATCAACCATCCTCCATCACCAATTTCATGATGCTCACCGCCGTGCGTGAGTAATTCCATCGTAGGCTTGCTGGACGGTGATGGGTTGGATGAGATTTATCATGTAATCGAGTAAGTTTTGTTAGGGTTTGATCCCTAGTATCCATTATGTTCTGAGATTGATGTTGCTATGACTTTGCTATGCTTAATGCTTGTCACTAGGGCCCGAGTGCCATGATTTCAGATCTGAACCTATTATGTTTTCATGAATATATGTGAGTTCTTGATCCTATCTTGCAAGTCTATAGTCACCTACTATGTGTTATGATCCGGCAACCCCGAAGTGACAATAATTAGGACCACTCCCGGTGATGACCATAGTTTGAGGAGTTCATGTATTCACTATGTGCTAATGCTTTGTTCCGGTTCTCTATTAAAAGGAGGCCTTAATATCCCTTTGTTTCCAATAGGACCCCGCTGCCATGGGAGGGTAGGAAAAAAGATGTCATGCAAGTTCTTTTCCATAAGCACGTATGACTATATACGAAATACATGCCTACATTACATTGATGAACTAGAGCTAGTTCCGTGTCACCCTATGTTATGACTGTTACATGATGAACCGCATCCGCCATAATTATCCATCACTGATCCGGTGCCTACGAGTTTTCCATATACTGGTTCTCGCTAATTTACTTTCCCGCTGCTACTGTTACAATCACTACAAAATACCAAAAACATTACTTTTGCTGTCTTTACTTTTGTTGCCGCTACCACTACTATCATATTACTTTGCTACTAAACACTTTGCTGTAGATACTAAGTTTCCAGGTGTGGTTGAATTGACAACTTAGCTGCTAATACTTGAGAATATTCTTTGGCTCCCCTTGTGTCGAATCAATAAATTTGGGTTGAATACTCTACCCTCGAAAGCTGTTGCGATCCCCTATACTTGTGGGTTATCAAGCATATCCAGCTTGACGTTTCCTCTATGGCTCACCCTCAGTCCAATGGTCAGGCAGAACGAGCAAATCAAGAGATTCTGCGAGGTATCAAATCCCGGCTTATGGTTCCTTTGCAAAGAACTCCGGGTTGTCGGGTGGAGGAGTTACCCTTAGTATTATGGAGTATCAATACAACCCCCAATAGATCAACGGGTTACACACCTTTCCTCATGGTTTATGGAGCAGAGGCAGTTCTCCCTAGTGACATCCATCATGATTCACCCCGGGTGGCGGCTTATGTTGAGGCTGACAATGAAAATGCGCGTCAAGATGCACTTGACCTATTGGATAAGGAGCGTGATCTCGTGGTGGCTCGTTCGGCGATTTATCAGCAAGACCTACGTCGTTATCACAGCCACCGGGTCAAAACCAGAACCTTTAAAGAAGGCGACTTAGTGCTCCGGCTCATCCAAGATCAGATAGATATGCACAAGTTATCACCGCCTTGGGAAGGACCTTTCATGGTCAGCAAGAATTTACATAATGGGTTATACTACCTTATCAACGTTCGAGACAACAAGGACTCATGCACATCGGAGGAGGAGACCCGTCGGCCGTGGAATATTGCTCATCTTCGACCCTACTATACTTGAGCCACCGGCTCTCATGATGTACATAGTTACCTGATGTATATATTATAAGCAGTATAATAAAGCCGGCATCCCTGACAATTCAGGGCTTCTGTCGTTTCACTTCCTTGAAGGCGAGTCTTTATCATCATATTCATTTAAGAGGCTCGACACCCAAATTTCAGGGACCAAAGAGAGTTGGACGCACATCATAGCTCAAACATAGGTCCCTGACGAGCACGATTTGTAAGCATGTCACTTGGGGGTTTCCTGTTCAAACATAGGCGTATTCGACCAAAGAGAACATAGCGTTACTACCCCCTTAACTAGGTTTGTTCAAACATAGGCGTATTGAACCAAAGAGAACATAACCTGTCCGGGTCATCCTACCTATAACCAGCTGCTTCAACTCCATCAGGTAATCCTGATTGACCCGCCGAACTCTTAACGATCAGTCATTACGGCGTATTCGACCAAGATCTGAGCTCGTTTAGGTTCAAACGGCGGCTTGTCATGTGAGAGCATAGTTTGCAGATAGTCAGGATAGATCCAGGCTTCATAAGATGCCTTCCTTGAAACTTGGATAAATCAGCCCACGAAGTATGCTGTTACTCTGACCCCGCATACTCCTGATAAGTCTATCAAGCAAGATACAACTTTATCTGGGTTCAAATGTCGATTGGGCGCTCTGAGTCAGGCTCAGGGAACGCACGAACAATCCAGTGGCTCCGGCTAGTTTCATTAAAGAAGACACTTCGACTTGGCAGCCTACAAAAGCCTCGAATTTCTTTTGATTTCTTATTTGTATTTTTCATATGGTTTTTACAAGTTGGGCCCAGCTGCCCTGTTTATGGCTCATATTTGAACCATACTTTCGGTTTCTACAACCCGTCAGGAGGGCAGACTCTAAGTCGCCAGAGTATCATACTCTTATGTTTACAGTTACAACTCTAACACTTTTCACTGTGCGAAGTTGATAAGCTGACAGTCTAAGCATATACCACAGGTATGACATCTTATTTAAACAATTGTCAGATCGACCCTGATTATGGACTATTCGTCCTCAGTGGCTTTATTTGGGTATCATGACCTGCCTGGCGGTAAACCGCCAGGGCACTTGTGACTTGTTTGTGTGCAGGAAAATAATCAAGTTTGATTCACGTAAATCAATATTGTTATAAGAGTAAAAGGATCATCTTCCAAATTGGCGGATCGGCAGTGTTGCACAAAAATAGAAACGTGCACGATGGCACGACAGATTCAAGTTTTCACTACCCTATTACATGGCTCCATGAGCCGAATAAGCTCAAGTTTTTCAAGGATCAAATATATAAAATGCCAGGCAGTTCAATCTTCTTGTCCTTGCTGATTGGAGGCCTCTGGTTCATCCCTGTCCGGTTCTCCATCCTTCTCCGCTGTCTAGAAGTTTGGTGTTGACCAGTCAATGCCACGTAAGGCATAGAATTCAGTTTCGCCATCAATAAGATTTGACGGGTCAATTTCAGGAGCGAAAGTGTGCTTACGAATCGGAGGAATCAAATCCATCACTTTATATGAGGAGTATGCATCTTCTGGTTCTTTGCATCGTAAGTCAGCTGATACTTGGAAAGATTGGTCTCTTCAGCAATCACTGTCGCGTGAGGACGAATTTCTCTGACACAAGAAACAAAGTCCTGCTGGTCAAAAGGAGTACCATCTTCCTTTAGACTCGGATACCCAGTAGCCACCTTAGCCGGGTCTAGCTCTGGTACCCATGCTTTGGCATGGCTCAAAGCTGTTACGGCACCGACTCTCGCACAAGACCGCTTTATCTCTTGAATTCTGGTGGGCAGGATTGACAATTTCTTAAACACATCACTTAACAGATTGCATCCTTGGTTTGTTGGAGAAATGGTAGCTAATGTACGCTGAGCTCCAGTATACAACTGCTCAACAAGAGTATAGACCACCTTGAGCTTCACAAGCATGTCCTCGTTAAGGTTGCTGCTCCTGGGACCTGAGTAAATCACGGATCGGTTAAATGGCGGTTTATATTACTATGACAAGTACTCACTTTGGATGAATAAGAAGGTGACTCACCAAAGATAGTAGAAACCATCTGAGATACACGGTGTTTTAAGCCGGTGACCTTAGTGGTTACCTCTTCAAGAGCTACCTCTGCTTTTTCGCTCGCTGTATTAAGGCAGTCTTTTCTTCAGCCCAAGTCTTTTTCTCCGCCTCAAAATTGGTCTTTAGCTTTTCCGACTCAGCCACACTAAACTGGAACTTTGACTCAGCTTTTTGGGTGTCGGTTTCCTGAGTCGCCAGCCGGGTCTTTGCATCATTTAATTGAGATTCTAGTTCAGCAGTAGCAGCCTGCATGAAACACAGACTTGTGAAACACATTCATGGCGGATTACAACAATATAAGTCCCAAGTCTTTTGCAAGCAACAACACTTGGCACTTGGGGGCTAATGTCTGTCAAAGCAATTTTTCAAGGAAACGGCTCTTATGAATAAAGTACCAATCACTTTGCAAGCAACACTACGCTAATGCATATTGCTTGTATCTTATTAATGATGAGCCAGCTGTGCTGTAAACAGTCTCAGCCGACTCATGGGGGCTATGCAGTTAAGCTCTACTTTCTTACACAATGATAAATAGGACCGGCTCATTCATGACGATTAAACCGGCCCTTGGGGACTACGGATGCAAAATTAAACTGCTTCAACATCCGATTTAATTTTAAACCGGACTTGGAGGGAGTCGATGACAGAACCTTATGGATTCTCCTAAGTCTACAGCCTATTCAATCTTATCATAGCCAGTAGACTTGGGGGCTGACAGGATGTACATAACTTATTTAAAAGCCGGAAGTCATACCTCTTATTTCTGGTGCATCTGTTTTACCATATCAATCTCAAGGTTGCGACTGGAATGAACTTGGTTAAGATAACCAGAGAATACTTCATTGACAGTCAGTTGAGAGTAATAAACAATATCAAATTTCATTTTTGCCTCTCAATGAACTCGTCTTTAGCGGAGTGCTTGGCCAAGACGGTTGGACGTCCTGGTTCTCTGAAGCTGGTTCCAGTAATGATAACATCCTCACCATGTTCTTCTGGCGGCTTATGTGGATTGGATGATTCAGTGAGAAAAGGATTGGCATCCGGATGATCATGGGAGAGGTCGGGAATCTCAGGCGGAGTGTCAGTGGCAGGTTCTTCTGGCTGTTGGTCAGAAGCTTCAGGTACAGGGACTTGCTGCTCTGGCTCAGCAACTTCAGGTGCCTCAGTTGGCTTGGTCACCTTCGCCTTCTTGTTAGGCTTTGCTTGACCACTGCACGAGTTATGACAACTCAGTATAAATATAAGAGTATAAAGAGTTACAGACTAAAATTAATTGCCATTACCCAGGGGCGGTTTTAAAAGCCAGCAACTCGGTCTACGATGAGTCACCAGAGGAAGAACGGGTAAGTTCCTAGTCAATAGTCATCAACAGAGTTATGTGATAGGCAAATAAGAACCGCCAGCGGGTTAAAGGATCAAGTTAAAGAAGAACCTCGTTTCGCCGTTTTTGAGGAGCGGGAGTGTTCGGTAAACCGGAGGACAATTCTTCACCTCCACTGGCCCGGGTCTGACATTTATTCTCGTGTTGCTGTCGTTTCAAAAGAATGTGAGGGTCTAAATAAGCCAAGGGGTGTGAAAACCTTACTTTCCGGGTTACTTGCCGAAGTTTCTGTCTTGGCAAAGGGTCTGAGCTGGAGGAAATAATAGTTACCTCTTCTTCAACTGCTTGGCTGGCTCTCGTGTCATCCTGATAATAGTCAGTGTCAATAAGATGATTGAAAAACAAGCCAAGAGAGTCAAGGGCTACCTCCGACTCAGAGGTGTCATCCAGATTAAGCATATCAGAGGCGCTTGGTTTCTTCTTTTTCTTGGTCGTCTTCTTGACAGTTTTGTTGGTGGCTTTCTTGGCAGCCCTGGCCTTGTTGGCAGCTTCATGATCATATGTATTCTTCCAAAAATCAGACTTATCCTGTAAAAGTCATCAAAGGTTGAGTTAGCAAAATGTTTGAATAATGAGGTAAAGATAAATAAGTTCACAGACTCACGTCCGGTGGCGGGTTAAGTTTGCCAAAAGGGTTTAGACCCACTTTGCTGCAGTCTTCAGAATCTTCATTCAGAAGAGTTATTGTCATTTCAATAATTGCGTCATCAGACATACACAAAGGGTTGTGGCGTAATGGATCCTTTGTACCACCTGTGTATGTACACATTAAACCTGACCGGCGGCTCAAGGGTATGATCCTCCATGCAACCCAGCATTAAACTAAGTCAATGCCAGTTAATCCATTTCCCAACAGAGCTTTAACTTTCGCTATGGTGGGTGCAAGTTTCCTATGTTCAGTGGCTGAAAGCTTCCCCGGAAGATCATGTTTCGGGTCAAGACATTCAGCGTGATAACCCGGCAATGGATTCTAGTCAGCCGGAGAAGTACCTTTGTAGTAAAACCATGTCTAATTCCAATCTTTTGGGTGACTCGGCAGGCAGGCATAAGGGAAGATGGCGTCACTTCTGCGTTGAATCAAAATTCCGCCAAGTTCCAAGCTAGGGCCGTTCGTGAACTCATTCTGGCGGTTCAAATAAAAGCATTCTTTAAAAAGCTCAACACTGGGCTCCTCTTGAAGGTATACTTTGCAGAAGACTTGAAAGTTGAAGATATTCGACACGGAGTTGGGTCCAATGTCTTGAGGATGGAGCTGGAAGAAGTGCAGGACATCTCGGAAAAACTTAGAGTCGGGTGGTGAGAAGCCCCGGTTCATATGATCAGCGAATACAATGACTTCGCGTTCCTTCGGTTGAGGTCTTTCTTCGCCCGGTTCAGGGGCACGATAGTGCATCGCATTCTTTTCTGGCAAATATCCGATTTTGACGAAGTCTTTAAGCATGCCCTCAGTGACAATGGAGGGAACCCAGTTGCATGCATAGAATGTCTTTGGCGGCATTGCGAAGAGAGAAAGCCTAAAGAAAGGGAAATTTTGGCCGGTTCAAATCAGATTGGTGAAATCACAGGTTAACAGTTACAACATATATATTCAGAATGGTGGCTTAAGTGAGGACTAATGATATATGAGTAATTATGACCTAGACATGTAAGCCGCCATGACACGTACTGGTATTCGGGATCTGACAAGAGCAAACTTTTACTAAGTGTTGGGACAAACAGGTGTCGCAGATTGAGGTTATAAGATTGGATCTGCAACTATTCAAAAAATGGAATAAAAATCTAAACCTAAGGTGGTGGCAGCAGAAGAGCGGGGGTGTTCAGATGAGATCTATTGCAAGAAAGATATGATCTGATATCAAAAATAAGTGCTAAAGCTGTTACCACATAAGGTTTATATGGTTTTTCGGATCTAAGCCATGAATCTAAGAAAGAAGAAAGAAGGGCGGCGACAAACACCGATGAACACTGAAACCCTAATGAAAGATCTATGGCGAGAAAGGGGGAGACTTACTGATGCTGATGATACAGCAGAGAGGCGCCGCGGTGCTCTGGTCCATTCAGGGTGATGTAGCGGCCGGAGTCGATGAAGGAGATGAAGGTCGACGGCGATGGAGCTTGGGTGCACTGGGACGTCGCGAGGAGGAAGAAGAAGGAGATAAGGCAAAGGGGGAGAATGAGAAGTGAGCTCGTGGCCCTATTTAAAAGGCCGGAAGGATAAGTGGCATGCGCGGGAATCGAGGAGACAGAAAAGTGGATATGTGAGGTGTGAGCGCCTCAATTTTCAGAAAGGTCAGTTAAGAAAAATATTTATTTGGGCCATGCATCGTATTAATTACATGTGATGTCATGGCGGGTTACCGCAATTTTCGGAGATGACGTCATGGCGGGTTACAGCATGGCACAGGAAGATGAAGAAGGATTTTTTTCTAAATGTTGAAAATTGACATGAACAAGTTCAAATCAACCTGGGGCCTAATGTTGGGGATATGACTATCAGATATGACCCGCCCAGGAGGGGCCGGGTCATCCATTATGGCTGTTCATCTAAAAAGCCCAAGAGTATACTAAAGATGGCGGTTCATAGATAGGATGGTTAAAAGGCCCAAGTTCGGAGGCGGCTTAAGGCCCGTAAGTGTAAACCGCCATGTATAGGTAAACTTGTATTTTAAGGCATGTAAGATAAGTCACCGAGCCGGACACATTTGTATGAGCCGGCCGGGACTATATAGGCCGCAGGGCCTGAATCCATGTATATAAGGGGACGACCCGGCAGCAGCTTACGAACAGAAACAATAAATCGAAAGCCAGGCAAAGTGAGTTTTCTCCCTGGTAATCAAAAGCCTAGCAATACCACCTCAAACTGGAGTAGGCCTTTACCTTCACCGCAAGGGGCCGAACCAGTATAAACTGATGTCTACTACACAACCTTCTTCTTGTAGACGTTGTTGGGCCTCCAAGTACAGAGGTTTGTAGGACAGTAGCAAATTTCCCTCAAGTGGATGACCTAAGGTTTATCAATCCGTAGGAGGCATAGGATGAAGATGGTCTCTCTCAAGCAACCCTGCAACCAAATAACAAAAAGTCTCTTGTGTCCCCAACACACCCAATACAACGGTAAATTGTATAGGTGCACTAGTTCGGCGAAGAGATGGTGATACAAGTGGTATATGGAAGGTAGATAACAGTATTTGTAATCTGAAATTATAAAAACAGCAAGGTAACTAATGATAAAAGTGAGCGTAAATGGTATTGCAATGCTAGGAAACAAGGCCTAGGGTTCATACTTTCACTAGTGCAAGTCCTCTCAACAATAATAGCATAATTGGATCACATAACTATCCCTCAACATGCAACAAAGAGTCACTCCAAAGTCACTAATAGCGGAGAACAAACGAAGAGATTATGGTAGGGTACGAAACCACCTCAAAGTTATTCTTTCCAATCAATCCATTGGGCTATTCCTATAAGTGTCACAGACATCCCTAGAGTTCGTACTAGAATAACACCTTAAGACACAAATCAACCAAAACCTAATGTCACCTAGATACTCCAATTTCACCTCAAGTATCCGTGGGTATGATTATACGATATGCGTCACACAATCCCATATTCATCTATTCAACCAACACAAAGGACCTCAAAGAGTGCCCCAAAGTTTCTACCGGAGAATCACGACGAAAACGTGTGCCAACCCCTATGCATAGGTTCATGGGCGGAACCCGCAAGTTGATCACCAAAACATACATCAATTGGATCAATAGAATACCCCATTGTCACCACGGGTATCCCACGCAAGACAAACATCAAGTGTTCTCAAATCTTTAAAGACTCAATCCGATAAGATTACTTCAAAGGGGAAACTCAATTCATTACAAGAGAGTAGAGGGGGGAAGAAACATTATAGGATCCAAATATAATAGCAAAGCTCGCGATACATCAAGATCGTATCACCTCAAGAACACGAGAGAGAGAGAGAGAGAGATCAAACACATAGCTACTGGTACATACCCTCAGCCCCGAGGGAGAACTACTCCCTCCTCGTCATGGAGAGGACCGGGATGATGAAGATGGCCACCGGAGAAGGATTGCCCCCTCCGGCAGGGTGCCAGAACGGGTCTAGATTGGTTTTCGGTGGCTACGGAGGCTTATGGCTGCGGAACTCCCGATCTATCGCCTCCGCGGATGTTTTTAGGGTATATGGAGATATATAGGCGGAAGAAGTACGTCAGGGGGCCACGAGGGGCCCACGAGGGTGGAGGGCGCGCCCAGGGGGGGTGGGCGCGCCCCCCTGCCTCGTGGCCTCCTTGTAGGTCCCCCGACGTGCACTCCAAGTCTTCTGGGCTTCTTTCCTTCCAAAAATGAGTTCCGTGAAGTTTCAGGTCAATTGGACTCCATTTGATTTTCCTTTTCTTCGAAACCCTAAAACAAGGTAAAAACATAAACTGGCGCTGGACTCTGGGTTAATAGGTTAGTCCCAAAAATGATATGAAAGTGTATAATAAAGCCCATAAACATTCAAAACAGTAGATAATATAGCATGGAGCAATCAAAAATTATAGATACGTTGGAGACGTATCAAACATCCCCAAGCTTAATTCCTGCTCGTCCTCGAGTAGGTAAATGATAAAAACAGAAGTTTTGATGCGGAGTGCTACTTGGCATAATTTCAATGTAATTCTTCTTAATTGTGGCATGAATATTCAGATCCGAAAGATTCAAGACAAAAGTTCATATTGACATAAAAATGATAATACATCAAGCATACTAACTAAGCAATTATGTCTTCTCAAAATAACATGGCCAAAGAAAGTTCATCCCTACAAAATCATATAGTTTAGTCATGTTTCGTTTTTGTCACACAAGAATGCTCTCATCATGCACAACCCCGATGACAAGCCAAGCAATTGTTTCATACTTTAGTAATCTCAAACCTATAAACTTTCACGCAATACATGACCGCGAGCCATGGATATAGCACTATGGGTAGAATAGAATAATGAGGGGGTTAAGTGGAGAAGACAAAAAAAGAGAAAGTCTCACATCAACGAGGCTAATCAATGGGCTATGGAGATTCCCATCGATTGTTGTTAATGCGAGGAGTAGAGATTCCCATGCAACGGATGCACTAGAGCTATAAATGTATGAAAGCTCAACAAAACAAACTAAGTGGGTGTGCATCCAACTTGCTTGCTCACGAAGACCTAGGGCACTTGAGGAGGCCCATTGTTAGAATATACAATCCAAGTTCTATAATGAAAAATTCCCACTAGTATATGAAAGTGATAACATGAGAGACTCTCTACTATGAAGATCATGGTGCTACTTTGAAGCAAAAGTGTGGTAAAGGATAGTAGCATTGTACCTTCTCTCTTTTCTCTCATTTTTTTGGCCTTCTATTTTTATGGCCTTTCTCCTTTTTTGGTCCTTCTATTTTTATGGCCTTTCTCTTTTTTTATTCCTCACTTGGGACAATGCTCTAATAATGATGATCATCACACTTCTATTTATTTACAACTCAATGATTATAACTCGATACTAGAACAAATATGACTCTATATGAATGCCTCCGGCGGTGTACCGGGATATGCAATGATGCATGAGTGACATGTATGAAAGAATTATGAACGCTGGCTTTGCCACAAATACTATGTCAACTACATGATCATGCTAAGCAATATGACAATGATGATGCGTGTCATAATGAATCGAACGGTGGAAAGTTGCATGGGAATATATCTCGGAATGGCTATGGAAATGCCATAATAGGTAGGTATGGTGGCTGTTTTGAGGAAGATATAAGGAGGTTTATGTGTGAAAGAGTGTATCATATCACGGGGTTTGGATGCACCGGCGAAGTTTGCGCCAACTCTCAAGGTGAGAAAGGGCAATGCACGGTACCGAAGAGGCTAGCAAGGATGGAAGGGTGAGAGTGTGTATAATCCATAGACTCAACATTAGTCATAAAGAACTTACATACTTATTGCAAAAATCTACAAGTCATCAAAAACCTCGGTACTACGTGCGTGCTCCTAGGGGGATAGATTGGTAGGAAAAGACCATCGCTCGTCCCCGACCGCCACTCATAAGGAAGACAATCAAATAACACCTCATGTTTCAAATTTGTTACACAACGTTTACCATACGTGCATGCTACGGGACTTGCAAACTTCAACACAAGAATTTCTAAAATTCACAACTACTCAACTAGCACGACTTTGATATTATTACCCCCATATCTCAAAACAATCATCAAGCATCAAACTTCTCTTAGTATTCAATACTCTATATGAAAGTTTTTAATATTCTTGGATGCCTAGCATATTAGGATTATTTAAGCAAATTACCATGCTATTTAAAACACTCAAAATGATATAAGTGAAGCATGAGAGTTCATCTATTTCTATAATACCACCTTCGTGCTCTAAAAATATATAAGTGAAGCACTAGAGAAAATGACAAACTACTCCGAAAGATATAAGTGAAGATCAATGAGTAGTCGAATAATTATGCAACTATGTGAAGACTCTCTAACATTTAATAATTTCAGATCTTGGTATTCTATTCAAACAGAAAGCAAAGCAAAATAAAATGACATTCTAAGAATGGCAAATATCACGTGAAGAAGCAAGAACTTAGGATCAACCGAAACTAACCGATAGTTGTTGAAGAAGAAACGTTGGATGCCAACTGGGGCATCCCCAAGCTTAGACGCTTGACTTCTTGAAATATTATCTTAGGGTGCCTTGGGCATCCCCAAGTTTGAGCTTTTGTGTCTCCTTAATTCCTCTCATATCACGGCCCCCCTAAATCTCAAAAGCTTCATCCACACAAAACTCAACAAGGACTCGTGAGATAAGTTAGTATAAACCATTGTCAAAACCTTATCATAATCTACTGTAGCAAATCACTAAAATTATTATTCAACATTTCATACTAAATTCCTCTGCATATTTAATAGTCCTATCGTCAAATAGAATCATTAAAGAAGCAAACATATGCAAACAATGCAAACATAACAGCAATCTGCCTAAACAGGACAGTCTGTAAAGAATGCAGCAACATCCATACTTCCCTAGCTCCAAAAATTATGAAAGAAATTCCCACTGTAGTAAATTTATCAGATCTTAATATTCAAAAGGTTTCAACATTTTATCGCATTCTGACTTTTCTAGGGAATTATTGCAACAGCTGTAAACTTTCTGTTTTCAAACAGCAACATGTATACTTGTAACATAGGCATAGTGGAGGCTATCAATGCCACTTTTATTGAAATAAAAGATGCAAAACATTGTTCTGAATAACAGCAAGCAAATACTAACAAAATAAATTGACACTCCAAGCAAAACACATATGATGTGGCGAATAAAAATATAGCTCCAAGTAAAGTTACCGATAGAAGTAGACGAAAGAGGGGATGCCTTCCGGGGCATCCCCAAGCTTTGGCTTTTAGGTGTCCTTAGGTTATCTTGGGGGTGCCATGGGCATCCCCAAGCTTAGGCTCTTGCCACTCCTTGTTCCATAATCCATCAAATCTTTACCCAAAACTTGAAAACTTCACAACTCAAAACTTAAAGTAGAAAACTCGTGAGCTCCGTTAGCGAAAGAAAACAAAAGACCACTTCAAGGTACTGTAATGAACTCATTATTTATTTATATTGGTGTTAAACCTACTATATTCCAGCTTCTATATGGTTTATAAACTCTTTTACTAGCCATAGATTCATCAAAATAAGTAAACAACACATGAAAAACAGAATCTGTCAAAAACAGAACAGTCTGTAGTAATCTGGATCAAACGTATGCTTCTGGAACACATAAAATTCTCAAATAAATTTCTGGACCTGAGTAATTTATCTATTAATCATCTGAAAAAATAATTAACTAAATATCACTCTCCAAATAAAAATGGCAGCAATTCTCGTGAGCGCTAAAGTTTCTGTTTTTTACAGCATGATCAACAAGACTTTCCCCAAGTCTTCCCAACGGTTCTACTTGGCACAAACACTAATTAAACAACTAAAACCACATATAAACAGAGTTTAGATGAATTATTTATTACTAAACAGGAGCAAAAAGCAAGGAACTAAAATAAAATTGGGTTGCCTCCCAACAAGCGCTATCGTTTAATGCCCCTAGCTAGGCATGATGATTTCAACGATGCTCACATAAAGGATAGGAATTGAAACATAAAGAGAGCATCATGAAGAATATGACTAGCACATTTAAGTATAACCCACTTCCTATGCATAGGGATTTTGTGAGCAAACAACTTGTGGGAACAAGAATCAACTTGCATAGGAAAGCAAAACAAGCATAACTTCAAAATTTTAAGCACATAGAGAGGAAACTTGATATTATTGCAATTCCTACAAGCATATATTCCTCCCTCATAATAATTTTCGGTAGCATCATGAATGAATTCAACAATATAACCAGCACCTAAAGCATTCTTTTCATGATCTACAAGCATAGAAATTTTACTACTCTCCACACAAGCAAAATTCTTCTCATGAATAATAGTGGGAGCAAACTCAACAAAATAACTATCATGTGAGGCATAATCCAATTGAAAACTAAAATCATGATGACAAGTTTCATGGATATCATTATTCTTTATAGCATACAAGTCATCACAATAATCATCATAGATAGCAACTTTGTTCTCATAATCAATTGGAACCTCTTCCGTAATAGTGGATTCATCACAAAATAAAGTCATGACCTCTCCAAATCCACTTTCATCAATATAATCATCATAAATAGGAGGCATGCGTTCATCATAATAAATTTGCTCATCAAAACTTGGGGGACAAAAAAATATCATCTTCATCAAACATATCTTCCCCAAGCTTGTGGCTTTGCATATAATTATCATCATGGATATTCAAGGAATTCATACTAACAACATTGCAATCATGCTCATCATTCAAATATTTAGTGCCAAACATTTTATAGATTTCTTCTTCTAGCACTTGAGCACAATTATCCTTTCCATCATACTCATGAAAGATATTAAAAAGGTGAAGCGTATGAGACAAACTCAATTCCATTTTTTATAATTTTCTTTTATAAACTAAACTAGTGATAAAACAAGAAACTAAAAGACTCGATTACAAGATCTAAAGATATACCTTCAAGTGCTAACCTCCCCGGCAACGGCGCCAGAAAAGAGCTTGATGTCTACTACACAACCTTCTTCTTGTAGACGTTGTTGGGCCTCCAAGTGCAGAGGTTTGTAGGACAGTAGCAAATTTCCCTCAAGTGGATGACCTAAGGTTTATCAATCCGTAGGAGGCATTGGATGAAGATGGTCTCTCTCAAGCAACCCTGCAACCAAATAACAAAGAGTCTCTTGTGTCCCCAACACACCCAATACAATGGTAAATTGTATAGGTGCACTAGTTCGGCGAAGAGATGGTGATACAAGTGGTATATGTATGGTAGATAAAGGTATTTGTAATCTGAAATTATAAAAACAGCAAGGTAACTAATGATAAAAGTGAGCGTAAACGGTATTGCAATGCTAGGAAACAAGACCTAGGGTTCATACTTTCACTAGTGCAGGTCCTCTCAACAATAATAGCATAATTGGATCACATAACTATCACTCAACATGCAACAAAGAGTCACTCCAAAGTCACTAATAGCGGAGAACAAACGAAGAGATTATGGTAGGGTACGAAACCACCTCAAAGTTATTCTTTCCAATCAATCCATTGGGCTATTCCTATAAGTGTCACAAACAGCCCTAGATTTCGTAGTAGAATAACACCTTAAGACACAAATCAACCAAAACCCTAATGTCACCTAGATACTCCAATGTCACCTCAAGTATCCGTGGGTATGATTATACGATATGCGTCACACAATCTCATATTCATCTATTCAACCAACACAAAGGACCTCAAAGAGTGCCCCAAAGTTTCTACCGGAGAATCACGACGAAAACGTGTGCCAACCCCTATGCATAGGTTCATGGGCGGAACCTGCAAGTTGATCACCAAAACATACATCAAGTGGATCAACAGAATACCCCATTGTCACCACGGGTATCAAGACATACGTCAAGTGTTCTCAAATCTCTAAAGACTCAACCCGATAAGATTACTTCAAAGGGGAAACTCAATTCATTACAAGAGAGTAGAGGGGGGAAGAAACATCATAGGATCCAAATATAATAGCAAAGCTCGCGATACATCAAGATCATATCACCTCAAGAACACGAGAGAGAGAGAGAGAGAGAGAGAGAGAGAGAGAGAGAGATCAAACACATAGATACTGGTACATACCCTCAGCCCCGAGGGAGAACTACTCCCTCCTCATCATGGAGAGCACCGGGATGGTGAAGATGGCCACCAGAGAAGGATTGCCCCCTCCGGCAGGGTGCCGGAACGGGTCTAGATTGGTTTTCGGTGTATACGGAGGCTTCTGGCGGTGAAACTCCCGATCTATCGCCTCCGCGGATGTTTTTAGGGTATATGGAGATATATAGGCGGAAGAAGTGCGTGAGGTGGGCCACGAGGGGCCCACGAGGGTGGAGGGCGCGCCCAGGGGGTGGGTGCGCCCCCCTGCCTCGTGGCCTCCTCGTAGGTCCCCCGACATGCACTCCAAGTCTTCTGGGCTTCTTTCCTTCCAAAAATGAGTTCCGTGAAGTTTCAGGTCAATTGGACTCTGTTTGATTTTCCTTTTCTTCGAAACCCTAAAACAGGGTAAAAACAGAAACTGGCGCTGGGCTCTGGGCTAATAGGTTAGTCCCAAAAATGATATAAAAGTGTATAATAAAGCCCATAAACATTCAAAACAGTAGATAATATAGCATGGGGTAATCAAAATTATAGATACATTGGAGTCGTATCATAAACTCTCCGTGTCCTTTGTCTCGTTTAACCCGTTTAAGCTAACCTCGTCGCAATGGCTCCACGACTAAGTCCTTCTACGAGGACATCTGCCGTGACACTTCCACGACAACATGAGTGCTTGAACCGGTGATCCAGTAGTCCGAAGACCTCAATCGGGCCTCTGTCACTTTTGCCGATCCTGTGTCGACTGAACGTCCTTCAACATCGACTGCTCAAGATCCTGCTTCATCTGTACCACTCCATACTTTAGATCCTCATGCTGCTGCGACTATTCCACCATCTCCGCTATTCGTCACTCATCATGTCCCGGAGGATCAGGCGAGCGCTGCTAAAGAAGCTATACGCCAAGAAAGCATTATGATGGAGTGGATGAAGATGGTGCGTGAGACCAGTCAAGCTGCCTATGACGCCAGTGCAGCTCTCCAAACCAACGTCCAGGATAGTTGAATTCCGACTGATCTTCTAGCTTGACACTCGAACTGCTGCTTTATTATTCGTAAGATGTCCGTGGATGAGCGTTTTCAAAACTTTTCAAACTTTATGTGCATCTGTCATGAGTCTGCATCTGTTCACCCACTGGTTGCCTTCTTTTACTTTGCAACCTTGTTTACTTGAGTCGACCTTGTCTCATCGAGTGAACTTTCAAATCAGTGGGGGCACGCAAAGTGCACCCACTGGGTGTAGTCCCCGAGACCGTCGTCAAATGTATGATTCGGAGGGGGCCTTAGATCTTGTTTATAATATATCCACTCGATCTTGAACGAATCCCGTCGAGTGAACTCTTAAACCAGTGGGGGCACGCCAAGTGCACCCACTGGGTGTAGTCCTTGAGACCACAGTCGGCAGGGGTCTGAGAATCAATGTTGTAGTTGCTTTTCTGTTTTTTTGGGCGACTGGATTGACCAAGTCGAGTACCGAGCCGAACCAGTGGGGGCATGCCAAGTGCACCCACTGGGTGTCCCGAAGACTATTGTTGGATGTTTGATTCTGAAGTAGTCTTAGAACTCTTTTTGTCGTAATATCCTGAACTTGTACTTCATCACTCGGGGGCAAGTAATCTTCGTTTCTGTCGACTGACATTTCTTATTTGCTGACTCAGAAATCCTGTGAGCTCATATCTCAATTTTCTGAATTTGAGAGGAAGCAGATCCAACTCAATCTTGATATGGACTTGGCCAAGCAGAACTTGTAGAAGGCTAAGGACGAAACAACTAGTATGGAAGGTAAAAGCTTGCCGACTATGAGATTGGGCTGTCTCCTGTGTCATCTTTCCTTTCCTCTTTCTGAACCGAGTGTTGTTATTTTTTTAGAGAAAATGAGGTAGGCTATGGCACAGAAGGACCTTGATCTTGCAGCACCACAGAAGGTGGGGCAAGAGAAAACAACACTCGTCGACAAGAAGCTGGCTTTAGTCGGGAATTTAGAAGAAGATAATGCCAAGCTGAAGACTGCTCTTGATGAAGCCAACAAAGAAGTGACATGTCTGAAGATGGACAAGGTAGCCCTGAACGACAAGATTGAAGATCTCTCTCGGAAGAGGAACGAGCTGGAGGTTTATCTGGGGGGGACTTGCCAAGAAGCTGTTCCTTATGCTTGAAGGTATTTTCTCCTACTCGACTGGTTTCTCTTGATAGTTGTTGATTCTTCACACGGCTCTTCAACTTATTATTTTGCTGTGCTGTGCAGAATTTTGCCAAAACTTCGAAGAAGAGACTGGGCGGATTGAAACGAGCTTGGACCCCATCAACTCTCCTGTTAAGGAAGAAGTTGCCATGAACGTACGCCGACTGGAATCTTGCCTTGCCAGCGTCGTGGATTATCTGGCTCGACTGAAGGTGGCGGTTTCACGAGTCGACGCGGAGCTCTAGCCAAAGGAGAGATTCCAGAATGACCTCGATTCTCTGATGACTCGACTCAACGAGATCCCCGGTCGAGTGCAGGCATGGAAGAAGTCATCCGTCCGATGTGGTGTTGATGTGGCTCTGTCTATAGTTCGCGTCCATTGCTAAGAGGCCAAGGAAGAGAAGATAGCAGCGCTCAAGGTCATCAACACCAAGCATCTCCAATTCCAGTCCTTCATGGAGACATTCATTGAAGCAGCCACTCACATTGCAGATGGAATTGACCTGGACGAATTCGTCGAGCCTGCCAGCTCTCCTCCCGCGGAGTGAACAAACTTTATGCCTTAATTAAATTTGCCTCGGAATGCCGAGTGGTTTTGTAACCATTAAAACTCCTTCAGGCCTAATGCTCGAGCACTTTTATCTATGGTTCTGAACCTCGCGAGACTTATTCTGGACTTAGCGTTTATTTGAATATGTTTGTCTTCACATTTGCTGCTTTTGAATCCTCTGACTCTGAGTGAAACTTGATTCTTCACTCGAAACTGCCATTGAATTTGTGATGCATCTCTGATGAAAGGGTTGTGTGCATGAGCATTAGGTGCCACACACAACCTGCACCTCGTCGTCTTACTTGCGACGCAACTCTGTCGAGTGGGTAATGGACAAGAGCACTAGGTGCTGTGCACGACCTGCACTTCATCGTCCTGGCGTATCAGGATGGTGAGCACATTGTACTTTTGACGTAGCTCCGTCAAGCGGGTCATGGACAAGAGCACTAGGTGCTGTGCACGACCTTCACTTCATCGTCCTTGTGGATCGGGATGGAGCGCACATTGTACTTGTGATGCAGCTCCGTCGAGTGGGTCATGGACAAGAGCACTAGGTGCTGTGCACGACCTGCACTTCGTTGTCCTTGCGGATCGGGATGGAGCACACATTGTACTTGTGACTCAGCCACTAGGAGTGGTTTTTAACTTAGGCGAGCTCGAGACTGCAGCTAAGCCTCTGAGTGAGAGGGTTGCTCTTCACTCGGTAGGATTTTTCAAACTTAGGCGAGTATGGGACTACAACTAAGCCCCCGAGTGGGAGGATTGCTCTCCACTCGGTAGGATTTCAAAACTTAGGCGAGTACGGGACTGCAGCTAAGCTCCTGAGTGGGAGCATTGCTCTCCACTCGGTAGGATTTTAGAAACTTAGGCGAGTACGGGACTGCAGCTAAGCCACCGAGTGGGAGGATTGCTCTCCACTCAGTAGGATTTTAAAACTTAGGCGAGTACAGGACTGCATCTAAGCCCCCGAGTGGGAGGACTTCTCTCCACTCGGTAGGATTTTAAAAACTTAGGCGAGTACGGGACTGCAGCTAAGCCCCTGAGTGGGAGGATTGCTCTCCACTTGGTAGGATTTTAGAAACTTAGGCGAGTATGGTACTGCAGCTAAGCCCCCGAGTGGGAGGATCGCTCTCCACTTGGTAGGATTTTAGAAACTTAGGCGAGTATGGGACTGCAGCTAAGCCCCCGAGTGAGAGGATTGCTCACCACCCGAGTAGTTCTGAAACTTAGGCGAATCAGATTCGCGGCTAATTAAGCCCCTGAGTGAGAAGATTGCTCACCACTCGGAGTAGTTTTGAAACTTAGGCGAATCAGGTTCGCGGCTAAGCCCCCGAGTGAGAGGATTGTCCATCACTCGGAGTAGTTTTGAAACTTAGGCGAATCAGGTTCGCGGCTAAGCCACCCACTTGGTTTTTTTGAACACATGCATATGCAACAACGATCATTTAAGAGACTGTAAAACTGCGTCTTTGATTATCAATCTAAAAGATACTTCTTATTACATCTCATCAGTCTGAACATTCAAGTATGAAAATGGTGGAGCAGCTCCGCATTCCAAGCGCGTGGCTCGTCTTTCTTCTGTTCCACATTGTAGAGGTGATAAGCTCCATTGTGGAGCACCTTGGTGATGATGAAGGGACCTTCCCAAGTAGGAGCAAGCTTGTGAGACCGTTGTTGATCCACTCGGAGCACAAGGTCTCCTTCCTGAAATGCTCGACCTCTTATGTTTCTGGCATGGAATCGACAGAGGTCTTCCTGATAAATGGTCGACCGGATCAAAGCCATCTCTCTCTCTTCTTCTAGAAGGTCAACATCATCTTGCTGAGCCTACTCTGCTTTAGCTTCTGAGAAAAGTTCCACTCGGGGCGCATTGTGAAGCAAATCGCTTGGCAGCACAGCTTCAGCCCCATAGACCATGAAGAAGGGAGTCCGACCAGTAGACCGATTTGGTGTTGTTCTCAACCCCCAAAGGACTAATGGTAACTCATCTACCCAAGCACCTGGAGCATGCTTGAGGTCACGCATCAACCAAGATTTCAGCCCTTGGAGGACCAAACCATTTGCTCTCTCTGCCTGCCCATTCGACTGCGGATGCGTGACAGATACGTAGTTGACCCGAGTACCTTGGGAGGCGCAGAATGCTCTGAACTCATCAGAATTAAAGTTGGAGCCATTATCCATGATAATACAGGGAGCGACTCCATATCTGAATGTCAGCTCTCTAATGAAACTGATGGCAGTGCATGAATCTAGATTCTTAATAGGTTTGGCTTCGAACCATTTAGTGAACTTGTCGACTGCCACAAGAAAATGAGTGAAACCACTCCTGCCGGTCCTCAGAGGTCCAACCATATCCAATCCCCAAACAGCAAATGGCCAGACAAGTGGAATGGTCTTCAAGGCTGATGCAGGTTTGTGGGACATGTTGGAGTAGAACTGACATCCCTCACACTTTTCAACTATTTCTTTTGCCATCTCGTTTTCTCGTGGCCAGTAAAGTCCCGGTCAGTATGCTTTTGCTACGATGGTCCGAGAGGACGCATGGTGACCACAGGTCCCCGAGTGGATATCATTGAGGATCATTCGCCCTTCCTCTGGCATGATGCATTGCTGAGCAACCCCAGTAACACTCTCTCTGTAAAGTCGACCACCTATCACAGTAAAGGCTTTGGATCGACGGACAATCTGACGGGCCTCATCTTCGTCCTCCGGAAGCTCCTTCCTAAGCAGATATGCAATATACGAAACTGTCCAGTCGGGAGTGATGACCAAAACCTCCATGATCAGGTTGACCATGGCTGGGATTTCAACTTCAGTCGGATCTGTGGAACTTTTGGGTTGTGGGGGCTCTTTTGTTAAAGGATCTTCTTGAACTGACAGGGTGTCAAGATGCTCCAAGAATACATTGCTGGGAATGGGCTGCCGCTTGGAACCTATCTTCGCCAAGTCATCAGCTACTTGATTTTTGAGTCGGGGTATGTGGTTAAGCTCTAACCCTTCAAACCTATTTTCCAACTTTCTCACTACATTGCAATAGCCAGTCATAGCCGGGCTCCTGATGTCCCACTCCTTCATCACTTGATTGACCACTAAGTCTGAGACGTCGTAAACCATTAGCCGACGGACGCCGAGTGAAATGGCCATACACAACCCGTACAGAAGTGCCTCATATTCAGCTTCATTGTTGGAGGAATCAAAGTGAATTTGGAGAACATAACTGAGTTTATCGCCTCGCAGGGATACCAGGACTACGCCAGCACTAGAACCATTCATCATCTTGGACCCATCAAAGAACATAGTCCAATGTTCCGAGTGAATCTGAGTCGGCTGTTGCTGCTCACTCCACTCGGCGAGGAAATCTACTATTTCTTGGGACTTGATTGCCTTCTTTGCCTCAAACATGATATCCAAAGGAAGGAGTTTAATCGCCCACTTCACCACTCGACCAGTTGCGTCTCTGTTGTTCAGAATTTCTGAAAATGGAGCATCACTGACGACTGAAACCAAGTGATCCGAGAAGTAATGTGAAAATTTCTTTGTAGTCAAATAAATTCCATAAACAAGCTTCTGATAATGTGGGTATCTCTGCTTGGACGGAGTTAAGACTTCAGAAATATAATACACTGGGCGCTGAACTTTGTAGGCTTTGCCTTCTTCTTCCCGCTCGACCGTGAGCACTGTACTGACAAGTTGTCTAGTGGCTGCAATATAAAGCAGTAAAGGCTCTTTGATGATTGGGGCAGCAAGCACCGGCTGGGTGGAAAGCAGGGTTTTGAGCTCTGCAAACGGGCATCAGCTTCAGGAGTCCACTCGAACTTGTCAGATTTCTTCATCAGTCGGTAAAGAGGCAATGCCTTTTCACCGAGACGAGAAACGAATCGACTCAAAGCGACCAAACAACTAGTAAGCTTCTGAACATCGTGCACACCCACAGTGCATTTCATTCAGAGGATTCCACCAGCTTTCTCTGGGTATGCATCAATCCCTCGTTCGAAAACGAGAAAACCGAGTAACTTTCCTCCTGGGACTCCGAATGTGCACTTTAATGGATTAAGCTTGATATCATATCTTCTCAGATTGGCAAAGGTTTCGGCGAGGTCAGTCAGTAGGTCGGAACCTTTACGTGACTTGACCATGATGTCATCCATGTATGCTTCTACATTCCGACTGATTTGAGTGAGCAGGCACTTCTGAATCATGCGCATGAATGTGGCACCAACATTCTTCAGACCAAAGGGCATGGTAACATAGCAAAAACACCCGAAAGGGGTGATGAAAGCTATTTTTATTTCGTCGGGGCCATACTGTCGGATCTCATGGTACCCGAATAAGCGTCCAAGAAGGACAAACACTCACATCCCGCTGTCAAGTCAACAATTTGATCGATGCAGGGTAGAGGGAAATGATCTTTCGGGCAGGCCCAATTGATACACTTGAAGTCGATACACATGCGAAGTGAATCATCTTTGTTGGGGACCATGACAACATTGGCGAGCCACTCAGAGTGGTATATCTCGTGGATGAACTCAGCTGCCAGAAGCCGAGCCACCTCTTCACCAATTGCCTTCCTCTCCTCCACGGCGGACCAATTGAGATGCTCTTTGACGGGTTTTTCTTTCGAGTCGACTCGCAAACAGTGCTCAGCCAGTCCTCTCGGTACACCTGGCATGTTAGAAGGCTTCCACGCAAAGATGTACCAGTTCTCATGGAGGAACTGGATGAACGCTTCTTCCTATTTGCTGTCGAGTGTTGTTGAGATATGAGTTAGAGCAGCATTAGGATCGGTCAGGTGAATGTTGTTTCACCAGATGACTGAAATGCAGATTCTGAAGCAGGCTTCTTGGCACGTAACCAATCACTCGGATCTGCGTTCTTCTGATACTCTTTCATTTCCACTGCTGCCATCTGTTCATCGACAATCTTCGAGCCCTTCTGGAAACACTCTTCCGCTCTCTGCCGATTACCAGTGATCGTGATCACACCCTTGGGACCAGGCATCTTCAGCTTGAGGTATATGTAACATGGTTGACCCATGAAGCGGGCATATGCAGGTCTACCCAGAATAGCATGATAAGCACTAACAAAATCCACAACTTCAAATGTCAACTTTTCTTTGCGGTAATTCTTCGAATCACCGAAAACCACGTCAAGAGTGATCTGGCCGAGTATATCAACTTTATTCCCAGGGATGGCACTGTGGAAGCGCATATTGCTTTCACTGAGCTTGGACATCGGGATGCCCATCTCTCGGAGAGTCTCAAGCCACTGCCACCATCCATCAGAACTTTGGTCAACCGAGTGCCCCCAACGACTAGGTCGACCACCAACGCTTGCCGCCCTGGGGTAGCTACGCGTGCCGGATGGTCAGATTGGTCAAATGTAATGGGAGTCTGAGACCACTTCAAATATGTTGGCGTTGCCGGGGCAACCATGTTTACTTCTTTGTTGATGACTTTCTATCAACTTTTCTCTCAATGTCGGCAAAAATCACCAAACTGGCATTGATGTTGGGGAAACCATCATCCTCCTCTTTGTCTTCATCCTTATCATATTCCTTCTCTTTCTCACTGGGCTGGCCCTCTCGGAATTGCTGGATAAGGAGTCGACACTGTCGAGTGGTATGTTTGGGATAAATCAGGTTACCCTCTTCATCCTTCTTGGAGTGTATATGACATGGCAAATCTAGCACATCATTTCCTACTTAACCCAAGGAAAGTTCAAGGGAAAGTTCCGACCCGTATATTTGTCGGCGTTCTGGGAACGGGGGTCCCCAGACTTGCCTGCCTGCGGCCTGCGGCGTGGCTCAAGTAGGGGCCCAGCGCGGCCCATCTTCATCAGCTCAGGCTCACGACCCTCACGAGGGGCCAAGCCTCGCGGGGCGGACGACCGGAAGCTTCCTCAGAGGCAGCCTCATCAGGCAAGCTCGCGAGGAGGCAAAGAGATCAAGGCAGGGGTACCTCACGAGGAGCCCGTGACGCAAGCCATGACGTTTGAGACCAGGCGGGCGCCAGGCGGGCGCCGGCCTGCGCAGTGTCCTTGTTTCCCCTTTGGTGCAAAGGGGGCAAGCATAGGCTAAGGCATCGGGCAAAGGTTACCATTCCGGTGCAACGAGACCAAGACTAGCAGAGCAGTAGGACGGAGGTCACTGTGGAGCCCAAGACGGCGTCATCCCGGTACTTTTGGCAGCCGAAGACCACCTTTGGTCAGGATAACTTGTACTAGATGTTCCCCTTCAAAATGGCCAATTGTTGGTGCCCTTCCCACTCGTTATTTTGGGAGAGGCCCAGGGCCTCTATAAATAGAGCTAGCCACCACAGAGTAGAGGGACGGCTAGAGATCTGGTAGAGCCCTAGCAGAGAGAGAGAGGCGACTGAACTCGCCCAAGCAGTTCATCGCACCAGCTCAAGAACACCTCTCGCGAGGCTGTTGTTCCCTTGTACTGTTCATCATCAGCCCCTGAGGCAATCCACCACACCACACACTAGAGTAGGGTGTTACACCTCAACGGTGGCCCGAACCAGTATAAACCTCGTGTCCCTTGTGTTGTTCGTTGTTTCCAGCTTAGATCACGTGAGGAGATTGGACGCAGATCGGTAGGGGAGAGATCTCCATGCGCACCCCAGTGTTCGAACCTCAAGGGTCTACCGAAACCCGAAATCCGACATTTGGCATGCCAGGTAGGGGTGCGCCGGAATCCTTCCTCCTCTGCATCGCGTTCCGTCGCCTCGCCGTTCAGATGTCAAGCGACCCGGCTGCCAACGCTGACCGCTGGGCAGCGTGGCCCACCTACGCCGTGTCACCAGCCCAGGGTGACCTCAACCTTGCGCCTCAGGCAGCCTGCGCTCCGCAGGGCGCTGCGGGGCACGGGCGACGCGGCCAGACGCCGCCTGCCCTCACACCACGGCAGGTGCGGGCCGCAGCAAGGGCCTCAAACCACGCCGCGGCCACGGCTCCGTACACCTGGTGGGAGCAAGCAAACTCCAGGGCCGCGCTCACAGTGGCCCGAGAGCTGCTACGGTGTCGGCTGTTGGAGGGCGGCCACGACTTATTGCTGGAGCGAGTCGCCGAGCTCCTGGACACCGCCGCCTCAGGGACACCTCCTTTCTGCGTCCAGCTGCCACCCCAGACCCAAGGCGGGCCGTGTGGCGGCGTCGTGCGCATGCATGCAACTTCTGGCGGACTCCAGGGCCCATTCAGCGCCAACACCCCCACCGCACTGGGCGACATGTCGCGCCGGCCTCTTCTCAGGCCAGCGAAGGGGTGCCCGCAGTGGCCTTCGGCTTCGGCGGACCGCCGTGCCATCACCCCCAAGACGGTGCTCGAAGCCAGGCTGCGTGGCATGCGGGGCGCTACAGCGAGGCGCACGGGGCGGTGGCCCCAGAAGCTTACGTGCCCCGCATGGTGGATCAGGGGTGCGCACTGGAAGAAGATCATGGCTCATTCCTCGGGCCAGGCTGGGGCGAGGAGACGCCAGGAGCTGAGCTCTTTCAGGAACCACAAGAGAGCCTCGACGACCGCATCGGCGGCGGAAATTATCGGGTACCACTCATCCCTCAGGAACAAGCTTATGCTAACCATGGGTCGCAGGAGATACAGGTCGCCGCAGCAGGTGGCTGCCCCAATTCTGCAGCCTCATACCCCCCAGGAGTAGGGCGCAGGGGGCTGTAGGAGAGGGGCCGAGATTCGGGTTCGTCCCCCCGGCGGTCGGAGCAAGGCGTTCTTAGGAGGTAGGCCCCCTGACGGGGAGGTGCCCCAAGGCCTGCACCCGGTAGGGGACCCGTGGTCATCGGGGGAACCGCTGGCGACCGCTCTGCCCCATTGGCGTCGTCCTGGTTTCCGGTCGCCGTCAATGGCGGCAGAGTGAGGTGCAAGGCGGGGCCCTCGTCTGGCGATATGAAGCAAGGCCGGTACCTGTGAAGAAGGCACAATTTCTATGAAGCTCGCCGCCCGTGACACTCTCATGTAATAATGAGTGGGGCTGTACACGCCCCGGAGTCTCCGGAGAGCCGCCCTCGGGCCTCGGGGGCTCCCGCCCATGCCCAGTGGCAGCACTTAGCTCCGCGCTGGTGAGAAGACGTTGAAGACTAGACTAGGTGTCGGACGTGGCCTTTTGCTTTTGCCATTCCTTGTTGACGAAGTTCTTCGATTTGGATTTAAGTTGGATTTGAGCTTGATGCTTGTGTGTGTTTGGGGGAAGGGGTGTTTAGTCTCGTTCGAGCAATCTCTCGCGTTCTGGTTTCGGCTTTGCGTCCAAAGTTAGCATCGGCTGCCCCCCTCGCGAGCCGGGCCGGGCCAGGCACGTTTACAACTAGGACCGCTGTTACCACACCCTTTCCGGAGGTTTTCATCGCGGGATCCACAAGTTAATCAGAAGACACCTGAGGTGCAGCGGCCCCTGCAGGCCCGCTCGAGACTCGTCGGGGTCGGAAGGTACACAAGCCAGTTGACCCATCACCAGGCCAGCGGCTAAGTTCACACGCAACATTATGCTTACCAGGGTACTAATTGCAAACCTTTACATGAGGGGATTCCCCTCCCAAAATGCTCTTACATCCTTCAGGGCCAAGCCCGAACCTTGTTCGTGCAGGTTAAACAGCAGTGACATGTGGTCAGTCGGACATATCACTCACCGCGTCTTCTTGGGCATCCTCGGAGGCATCACTGGCATCGTCGACATTGCCGCCGCTGCCGCGAGCATCTCCATCAGTGCCAGGCTCGTCCACAACACCGCCTTCATTGGCGCCCACGACTGCGCCGTCGTCATCAGACGCAAAGGCCCTGACGAGGGCCTCCACGTTGTCCTCCACCCACCGCGCCAGGTCGCCCCGGACGGCAATGGGCACGGGTGCGATGGTAGCGTCGAAGTCGAAGTGGGGGTCCCTATCCTGCAGATGGCTGAAGACACGAGAGAAGGTACGCCTGAGCAAGGCTCGACTCATCTCTTCGACAAGCCAACGGGAACTCTCGGATCGGTTCTCCAGAAGTGTCACCACATCGGTGAAAAATTGGACGTTGCCGGCGTAGTTGACCTCGTGTGGATCCTTAGCGGCAGCCTCACAGATATAGCCCAAAGCCATGTTGGCCCTCTCTCTGAGCGTTTGAAGCATGGGGGCATGCACATGCTCCAGAACCCGCTGCCGACGGATCTCGTCCTCATTCCGCTGCGCGACGGCCTCGGCATCGGCAAACCTCTGTTGAAGAAGAAGCTGCTCGGCCCGGGAAGAGGACAGCTCCGCCTGCGCCGCGCTGAGGGCGGCTGCGGAGGAGTCCGCACGCCGCGTCAGTTCGGTCAGTTTGGCCCTGAGGGCTGCGGTCCTGCCCTCAACCTCGGCCTTGATCAGCCCCAACCTCGTCTCATATTTGCGCTCGAAGGCTGAGCGAGCTTCCGCCACGCGGCGATCGACTTCTTCCTAGGCCCGGGCATCGCGCGCGGCAATGTCATCCTCCGCCCGGGCCACCAGGCGCTCCCTCGTCTCCAACCGCTCAAGGTCAAGGTTAGGATCGGCGGCCTCCAGCGTCAGCGCCTCCTCGCGCTTCAGAAGCTCCGCCCGGTCAACAGAGGCCACCCCCATCGACTCAAGGGTCGCCTGGTGCAGTTCCACTTGCTGCTCTAGGGAGTTACTCCAGGTTTGGAGCTCCCGTGTGCGCTCCTCCGCATCCTTGCGCCGTCGGTCTGCCTCCCGAGCCTCCTCAACGGCCTAGGAGCAGGCCTCTCGCGAAGCTGCCAGCAACGCTTCAGCCTTCGTGTTTTCGAGATCACGTTGGTGATGCGCGAGGGCGATGGCTACGTTTAGTTTGCACCTCTCCTCAGCAAGGCGCAAGCCTTCGGCCTCGAGGCGCGCAACCTCGTCAGCAAGCTCTGCCCCGATCCAGCTCACCGCATCCGCCGCCCTCCGGAGGAACTCTTCACGAAGGGCGCATCGCTCTCGGACGTGCCTGAGCACGTATCCGCATCACCCTCTTCCACCGGAGCATGCGGAGGGCCCCGAGGCGGCAAGCCCTCTCCCAGCACGGAGCTGGGAGCTAGCGCCCTAGCCATCACCGAACGGACCTCTCCGGGAATCCGGCCTGGCATCGGTCCACCCACGGAGGAGGAGCCAAAGACAGACTTCAACCATTCACCATCTATGATCAGAGGAGGAACGCGGGGCAAGCCAGATGTGCCCCAGAAGGACTCATGAAGAAAGGACGACGGGCGCGCAGGCTCGAGGTGCCCTATGGAACGGACCACTCCACCAACCGGTCTGGCAGTAGGGGTGCCGCTCGGGCTCGGCGAGCCCCGGGCCAGTAGAGAAGGCGAAGCTTGGGGACATGGCTCCCGGGCTGACTCGGCGAGTTTCACAGGGCAGGGCCTGAAAGGGCCACAATCAGTCGCAGGGATAGCAAAGTAAATGAGCAAGGAAAGAAGAAGACTTACTCATCCATGGCAAAGTACTTCCTGCGCTTCAACAAGTGGCAAGGGCGGTCGTCGCCACCCAAGGCCTCCTTCCTCTTGCAGAGGGCCCCAAAGTCTATGCGGAACCGACCTAGGCGCTCGGCGCAGGGGTCGACTTCTGGTGCAGAAGAAGCGTCAAGATGATCAGCGCTGGAGGAGTCAGCCTGGGGGGCGCCGTCAGGCGTCGCCTCGCGAGGAACAGCTAGGGGCTCGGGAGCCCCGGCCACAGGAATCATAGGCCGCGACTCCGCACTTGACGTCGCTCCAGGGCGGGCCTCGGGAGACACCGCCTTCAAGACTTCTCGCGGCGTCGGCACCTCGACATCGGTCGCCTCAACTCCCTCCAGTTCTCGTCTCCCCGCCCTGTCGCCCGAAGAAGGACTGCTGTGGGCGGCAGGGGAAGCAACCACGGCGGCTGGATTCTCGCGGGGCCCCATGAATCCAGCAGGGCGCAGTCCCCACTCGTCGAAGATGGGCATCTGCCTCACAAAATCGGCCCTGCCGGAGCAAAGATACAAGAGGACACCATTATTCTAAAGGCTACCTGGGGAAGGATCGCCAGTCAAGACCCTGAGCACCGTCTACAGCGCTTCAGGCGCCAAGTCCTCCTCTTGAAGCCGCATGCAGTCTCTGTGCCCCACGAAGTCCCACATCCGGCGAGAGTGGCGCTGGAGAGGAGCAATGCGACATTGGAGGAACTCCTTCACCACCTTGGGTGCTGTCACATTGAGCACCCTCAAACTCTGGAAGCGGCGCCAGGCGAAGGCGAGCCGGGGGCTCGCGAGCACCTCATGATCCCAACCCGCGTGGGGAACAGCAGGCGAGGTCGGGTGCGAGAGCAGAGGATTGGGCACTCCGACATCCACGTACAGCCACCGCTCTCTGAACTTGGTCTCAGGAGAAGGAAGGCTGAAGTCGATCCCTGAAGCGGCCGTCTCTGGCACGGCGAAGAAGCTCACGCACCTTGAGCACTGAGTGGGGTCGCTCGGGCGCAAGGAAAAGAAGTGGCGCAGCAGGGCAACGGAGGGAGGAATGCCTATCATCGCCTCGCAAACAAAAGCAAAGACAGCTAGAAGGGTAATGGACTCCGGCCCGAGGTGCATCATACGGATCTGATAATGGGAGAGCACCGCATTGAAGAAGGCGGAAAAGGGGGAAACCAGACCCTCCCATACGGCATCGGCGAAGAATCGGACCTCCATGACGATCCTATCAAGGGAGGCATGGGATGCAGGCCAGACTATGGTCCTGCCGCACTCATTGAAGATCGTGGCAAGGGCGGAGCGGACCTTGTTCAAAGCTTCTGGATTGAATATGATTGATCGAGCAACGACGGGGGCCGCCACCGGAGGTGTGCGGAGCGAAGGCGCGGGCTTGTTTCCCCTTCCTTTCTTCGTCGGTGTCATGGCGGTGAAGAGAGGGAAGAACTCGAGCCGGGCTGGCGGCGGAGGCTGGAGCTCGAAGAGGAAGGAAAGGTAGGAGGCGAGCGAGCAGCGGAAAGGAGGAACAATTGTGTGCAATTGCGGGTCCGCTTAGCCGGGCGCGCAACAAGGCGTCTTGGGGAAGCGCAGACGCCCACGTCCAATCAATCGCCACGTGGCGCCCGAGGCCGCAGGATTTTGGGGCCCGCGGCGCTTCCCGCTCGCCCCTTCGCTTCCCTGCTAGTCCAAGCCCCGGCGCGCCTTGGGCCCGGGGGCTACTGTCGGCGTTCTGGGAACGGGGGTCCCCAGACTTGCCTGCCTGCAGCCTGTGGCGTGGCTCAAGTAGGGCCCCAGCGTGGCCCATCTTCATCAGCTCAGGCTCAAGACCCTTGCGAGGGGCCAAGCCTCGCGGGGCGGACGGCCAGGAGCTTCCTTAGAGGTAGCCTCATCAGGCAGGCTCGCGAGGAGGCGGAGAGATCAAGGCGGGGGTACCTCACGAGGAGCCCGTGATGTAAGCCATGCCGTTTGAGACCAGGCGGGCGCCGGCCTGCGCAGTGTCCTTATTTCCCCTTTGGTGCAAAGGGGGCAAGCACATGCCAAGGCATCGGGTAAAGGTTACCATTCCAGTGCAATGAGACCAAGACCAGTAGAGCGGCAGGTCGGAGGTCACCGTGGAGCCCAAGACGGCGCCATCCCAGTACTTTTGGCAGCCGAACACCACCTTTGGTCAGGATAACTTGTACTAGATGTTCCCCTTCAAAATGGCCAATTGTTGGTGCCCTTCCCGCTCGTTATTTGGGGAGAGGCCCAGGGCCTCTATAAATAGAGCTAGCCACCACAGAGTAGAGGGACGGCTAGAGATCTGGTAGAGCCCTAGCAGAGAGAGAGAGGCGACTGAACTCGCCCAAGCAGTTCATCGCACCAGCTCAAGAACACCTCTCGCGAGGCTGTTCTTCCCTTGTACTATTCATCATCAGCCCCTGAGGCAATCCACCACACCACACACTAGAGTAGGGTGTTACACCACAATGGTGGACCGGACGAGTATAAACCTCGTGTCCTTTGTGTTGTTGTTGTTTCTAGCTTAGATCACGCGAGGAGATTGGACGTAGATCGGTAGGGGAGAGATCTCCGCGCGCACCCCAGTGTTCAAACCTCAAGGGTCTGCTGGAACCCAAAATCCGACAATATTGCTCTTGATGGTGCCCTCGACCCTCACGCTTCAGAGGCGATCTTGGGCTATGGGCCGACTGGACGGTGTCCGCCACCATGGATCTGCTATGGATCATGTTGTGCGACTGGGAAACCATTGTGTTCTGCTCTCCTGCTGCTCGGAGCAGCGCTCGAATTTGCATCAAACCTCTTCCAGCCTCTAATTGGGACGGCTGGATCAACTCTGCTATGCGGGCCGCAGCAGTAAGATTGTGAATCGGAGTGCAGTATACCTGGGGTTTGGGTGGGAATAGTTGCTGCTGTCGTTGACTGGATTCAAGGATCAGTCGCCGAGCGCGTTCGTCGAGTGAATGCTGAAGGTTCTCCAGCCGCACGTGCTCAACCAATGTGGCCAGGCGCGCAGCCTCCAAGGCCCGAGCCTTAGAGGTTTCCCCGACGATGGGAGTGTGGAGTGCCTCCGTATTGCGATGATGCAACTCCTCCCTCTGCTGTGAAGTGAGGCCTTGAGGACGATATTCTTCGTGAACATGCGACGGATCACTGCTACCATCGCCGCCGTCGCTGTGGCGGAACCCAGGCGGGCTGCGTGGCGTGTTGACCATCAGGACTTCTGCCGCAGGGTCACTGCTGTCACACTCGGACAGGGTCTCGACGGAGCTTGTCGACAGATCAAACAGCCCGTAGAGAGATTTTTCGGGCTTGATTGCCGCGACTTGAGGGGTGGTCGACTGATGAACCACTGCGTGCTTGAGCCATCGGTGAACCCGCGATCGACCGGATCGCTTGTGATGGCGAGCAGCGGGAAGCGAAGATGTTGCGGGAGCCGACCGATACTGGTTCGATGGCTGCCGCAGAAGGACAGCGCGGACGCACGCGCGGAAGTGCGTCGCCCAGCGGACACGGAGCCTCTCGACGTCAAGAGGGGCCTCTTGGAGCCAGGCGGAGTCGTCGGCGATGAAAACGAGCGCACTGAGGTGGTTCTCATGGCCCTCAGCAAAACCACTGCCGGAAACCATGTTGATTGGGGTCGGAAAATATTACAACCTCACCGGAAATTGCTTAGACACCTGCCCCACGGTGGGCGCCAACCATCGTGGTTCTAACTCTGATAGTAGAAAGGGGGTACGTAGGAGGAGGCAAGATCCTAGCTACGATGAGGTTGTGCAAGCAAGATTTACGAGTTCAGACCCTTCTCGGAGTAAGTAAAAGCCCTACATCACAGTGCCCGGAGGCGGTCGATAGGATTATGCGTGAAGTTACAGGGCGTGCGAACCCTTGTCTCAGTGGAGGGGGTGGCTTATATAGAGTGCGCCAGGACCCCAGCCAGCCCACCTTACAAGGAGTTCAATGTACATTAAGGTGAGATGTTACTGGTAATGCCAGCAATAAAGGCATATAAATGATCAGTAACGCTACGGAGTGAACGCCTGACCGTTGCCATCCTAAGTGACTTTAGATCTTCTGTACTCCGAGTGGTTTCTAGTATGGTCGAATGATGATATACTGGTCAAATGGAATTGGGTTATCCGAGTGGAATTGTTGGTCGAGTGGGTTGTACTCTGAGGTGATTCCAGTCGGTGGATGCTGCTATGCTTTGAATGCCGTTGATCTTAGGGCAGTGTCATTGGGAAGGGCGTCTAGGTCAGGTCTATTACCCTACACTAGGTACATATCATCGTCAGCGGCCACAAGGACGGTGCACCTCCTGACCTAATTCTTTCGCCTATATATACTCTTATATCCCCAAACCACCAGAACAAGCCACGAAAACACTTTTCCACTGCCGTAACCTTCTGTACCCATGAGATCCCATCTAGGGACCTTTTGGCATCTTGCCGGAGGGGGATTCAATCACGAAGGGCTTCTACATCAACTCTATTGCCCTTACAATGAAGCGTGAGCAGTTTACCTCAGACCTACGGGTCCATAGCTAGTAGCTAGTTGGCTTCTTCTCTATCTTTGATTCTCAATACCATGTTCTCTTTGATGTTCTTGGAGATCTATTCGATGTAATACTCTTTTGTGGTGTGTTTGCCGAGATTCGATGAATTGTGGATTTATGATTAGCTTATCTATGAATATTATTTGAATCTCCTCTGAATTCTTTTATGCATGATTTGATATCTTTGTAGTTCTCTTTGAACTATTGGTTTGGTTTGGCCAACTAGATTGGTTTTTCTTGCAATGGGAGAAGTGCTTAGCTTTGGGTTTAATCATGCGGTGTCCTTTCCCAGTAACAGTAGAGGCAGCAAGGCACGTATTGTATTGTTTCCATCGAGGATAAAAACATGGGGTTTTCATCATATTTCTTGAGTTAATTCCTCTACATCATGTCATCTTGGTTAATGCGTTACTCCATTCTTTATGAACTTAATACTCTAGATGCATGCTAGATAGCGGTCGATGTGTGGAGTAATAGTAGTACATGCAGAATCATTTCGGTCTACTAGACACGGACATGATGCCTATATTCATGATCATTGCCTAAGATATCATCATAACTTTGCGCTTTTATATCAATTGCTTGGCAGTAATTTGTTCACCCACCGTATTATTTGCTATCATGAGAGGAGCCTCTAGTGAAACCTATGGCGCCCGAGTCTATTTTCCATCATATAAGTTCTACTTTCCATCATAATAGTTTCCAGTCTACTATTTTGCAATCTTTTACTTTCCGATCTATAAACAAAAAATACCTAAAATATTTACTTTATCGTTTATCTATCTCTATCAGGTATCACCTTTGCAAGTAACCTTGAAGGGATTGACGACCCCTTTATCGCGTTGGGTGCAAGTTGTTGTTTCTTTGTGCAGGTATTCGGTGACTTGTGGGTTGTCTCCTATTGGATTGATACCTTGGTTCTCAAACTAAGGAAACACTTATCTCTACTATGCTGCATCACCCTTTCCTCTTCAAGGGAAAAACCAACGCAAGCTCAAGAAGTAGAAGGAAGAATTTCTGGCGCCGTTGCTGGGGAGATCCGCGAAGTCAAGACATACCAAGTACCCAGCATAAACTCTCATCTCTTCCTTTATATTATTCGCCATTCGCCTCTTGTTTTGCTCTCCCCCACTTCTAAAATGATTTTTGAAAAGATTTGCCTTTTCTTGGCCCCTCTCTCGTTCGTCTTCTTCGCTTGCTTTTTGTGTGCTCGTGTGTTGGATTGCTTGCTTTGTCACGATGGCTCAAGAGAATACCAAATTGTGTGACCTTTCCAACACCAATGATAATTATTTTATTAGTACTTCGATTTCTCCTGCTACTAATAAGGAATCTTGTGAAATTAGTGCCGCTTTGCTGAATCTTGTTATGGAAGATCAATTTTCTGGCCTTCCTAGTGAAGATGTCGCATCCCATGTAAATAATTTCATTGATTTGTGTGATATTCAAAATAAAAAAGATGTGGATAACAATATTGTTAAATTGAAGCTATTTCCATTCTCGCTTCGAGATCGTGCTAAAACTTAGTTTTCATCTTTGCCTAAAAATAGTATTGATTCATGGAATAAGTGTAAAGATTCTTTTATTTCCAAGTATTTTCCTCCCGCTAAGATCATATCCCTTAGGAACGATATTATGAATTTTAAGCAACTTGGTCATGAACATGTTTCACAATCTTGGGAGAGGATGAAATTGATGACACGAAATTGCCCTACTCATGGTTTGAATTTGTGGATGATTATACAAATTTTTTATGCCGGATTGAATTTTGCTTCTAGAAATCTTTTAGATTCTAACGTGGGAGGTACTTTTATGGAAATTACTTTAGGAGAAGCTACTAAACTCCTAGATAATATTATGGTTAATTATTCTCAATGGCATACCCGAAAGATCTTCCACTAGTAAAAAAGTACATGCGATTGAAGAGATTAATGTTTTGAGTGGAAAGATGGATGAGCTTATGAAATTATTTGCTAGCAAGAGTGATTCTATTGATACTAATGATATGCCTTTGTCTACTTTGACTGAAAATAATAGTGAATATATGGATGTGAATTTTGTTGGTAGGAACAATTTTGGTAATAACGCGTATAGAGGTAATTTTAATCCTAGGCCGTTTCCTAGTAATTCTTCTAATAATTATGGTAATTCCTACAACAATTCCTATGGAAATTATAATAATATGTTCTCTGATTTTGAGAATAGTACTAAAGAATTTATGAGTTCGCAAAAGAATTTCAATGCTTTGATTGAAGAAAAATTGCTTAAGAATGATGATTTGGCTAGGAACGTGGATATAATTTCTCTTGATATTGATTATTTAAAACTTAGATCTATTCTACCCAAGGATGATATCAATGAGTCTCTCAAAGCTATGATAATTTCCATTGATGAGTGCAAAGAAAGAACCGCTAAGATGTGCGCTAAAAAAGGTTGGTTTATAAAAACATGTTCTTCTAGTTTCTGTGAAAATAATAATGATGAAGATTGGTTTATATTATTTTGAGTGTCTTTAAACAACATGGTAATTTTCTTTGGTTGTAAATTTAGTCCTAATATGATAGGCATCCAAGAGGGATATGATAAAAACTTTCATATAAAGTGCATTGAATACTATGAGAAGTTCGATTCCTTATGATTGTTTTGAGATATGAAGATGGTGATATTAGAGTCATGCTAGTGAGTAATTGTGAATTTGAGAAATACTTGTGTTAAAGTTTGTGAGTCCTGTAGCATGCACGTATGGTGAACCGTTATGTGATGAAGTCGGAGCATGCTTTATTTATTGATTGTCTTCCTTAGGAGTGGCGGTCGGGGACGAGCAATGATCTTTTCTTACCAATCTATCCCCCTAGGAGCATGCGTGTAGTACTTCGTTTCGATGACTAATAGATTTTTGCAATAAGTATGTGAGTTCTTTATGACTAATGTTGAGTCCATGGATTATACGCACTCTCACCCTTCCACCATTGCTAGCCTCTCTAGTATCGCGCAACTTGCGCCGGTACCATAAACCTTCATCAAAACAGCCACCATACCTACCTATTATGGCATTTCCATAGCCATTCCGAGATATATTGCCATGCAACTTTCCACCATTCCGTTTATTATGACACACATCATGATTATCATATTGCTTTGCATGATCATGTAGTTGACATCATATTTGTGGCAAAGCCACCTTTCATCTTTTTTATACATGTCTCTCTTGAGTCATTGCACATCCCGGTACAGCGCCGGAGGCATTCATATAGAGTCATATTTTGTTCTAAGTATCGAGTTGTAATTCTTGAGTTGTAAGTAAATAAAAGTGTGATGATCTTCATTACTAGAGCATTGTCCCATGTGAGGAAAGGATGATGGAGACTATGATTCCCCCACAAGTCGGAATGAGACTCCGGACGAAAGATAAAAAAAGATGCCAAAAAATGAGAAAAAGGCCCAAATAAAAAAAATGAGAGAAAAGAGAGAAGGGGCAATGCTACTATCCTTTTACCACACTTGTGCTTCAAAGTAGCACCATGATCTTCATTACAGAGAGTCTCCTATATTGTCACTTTCATATACTAGTGGGAATTTTTCATTATAGAACTTGGCTTGTATATTCCAATGATGGGCTTCCTTAAATTGCCCTAGGTCTTTGTGAGCAAGCGAGTTGGATGCACACCCACTTAGTTTCTTTTTGAGCTTTCATAAACTTATAGCTCTAGTGCATCCGTTGCATGGCAATCCCTACTCACTCACATTGATATCTATTGATGGGCATCTCCATAGCCCGTTGATACGCCTAGTTGATGTGCGACTATCTCCTTCTTTTTGTCTTCTCCATAACCACCTTCTATTCCACCTATAGTGTTATGTCCATGGCTCACGCTCATGTATTGCGTGAAAGTTGAAAAAGTTTGAGAACATCAAAAGTATGAAGCAATTGCTTGGCTTGTTATCGGGGTTGTGCATGATTTAAATATTTTGTGTCATGAAGATGGAGCATAGCCAAACTATATGATTCTGTAGGGATAAGCTTTGTTTGGCCATGTTATTTTGAGAAGACATAATTGCCTTGTTAGTATGGTTGAAGTATTATTGTTTTTATGCCAATATTAAACTTTTGTTTTGAATCTTATGGATCTGAACATTCATGCCACAATAAAAGAATTATTACATGGATACATATGTTAGGTAGCATTCCGCATCAAAAAATCTAATTTTATCATTTACCTACTCGAGGACGAGTAGGAATTAAGCTTGGGGATGCTTGATACGTCTCCAATGTATCTATAATTTTTGTTTGTTCCATGCTATTATATTATCTGTTTTGGATGTTTCATATGCATTAATATGCTATTTTATATTATTTTTGGGACTAGCCTATTAACCTAGAGCCTAGTGCCAGTTCCTGTTTTTTCCCAGTTTTGCAGTTTCACAGAAAAGGAATACCAAACGGAGTCCAAACGGAATAAAACCTTTGCGATGATTTTTCTTGGACCAGAACACAACCAGGAGACTTGGAGATGAAGTCGGAGGAGCCACGAGGCATCCACAAGGACGGAGGGCGCGCCAAGGTGGGTAGGCCGCGCTCCCCACCCTTGTGGGCCCCTTGTGCACCTCCTGACCTAATTCTTTCGCCTATATATACTCTTATATCCCCAAACCACCAGAACAAGCCACGAAAACACTTTTCCACCGCCGCAACCTTCTGTACCCATGAGATCCCATCTCGGGACCTTTTCCGGCATCCTGCCGAAGGGGGATTCGATCACGGAGGGCTTCTACATCAACTCTATTGCCCTTCCGATGAAGCGTGAGTTGTTTACCTTAGACCTACGGGTCCATAGCTAGTAGCTAGATGGCTTCTTATCTCTCTTTGATTCTCAATACCATGTTCTCCTCGATGTTCTTGGAGATGTATTTGATGTAATACTCTTTTGTGGTGTGTTTGCTGAGATCCGATGAATTGTGGATTTATGGTCAACTTATCTATGAATATTATTTGAATCTCCTCTGAATTCTTTTATGCATGATTTGATATCTTTGTAATTCTCTTCGAACTATCGATTTGGTTCGGCCAATTAGATTGGTTTTTCTTGCAATGGAAGAAGTGCTTAGCTTTGGGTTCAGTCTTGCGGTGTCCTTTCCTAGTGACAGTAGGGGAAGCAAGGCACATATTTTATTGTTGCCATCGAGGGTAAAAAGATGGTGTTTTCATCATATTGCTCTAGTTAATTCCTCTACATCATGTCATCTTGCTTAATGCATTACTCCGTTCTTTATGAACTTAATACTCTAGATGCATGCTGGATATCGGTGGATGTGTGGAGTAATAGTAGTAGATGCAGAATCATTTCGGTCTACTTGACACGGACGTGATGCTTATATTCATGATCATTGCCTTAGATATCATCATAACTTTGCACTTTTCTATCAATTGCTCGGCAGTAATTTGTTCACCCACATATTATTTGCTACCATGAGAGAAGCCTCTAGTGAAACCTATGGCCCCGGGGTCTATTTTCCATCATATAAGTTCTATTTTCTATCATATTAGTTTCCGATCTACTATTTTGCAATCTTTTACTTTCCAATCTATAAACCAAAAATACCAAAAATATTTACTTTATCATTTATCTATATCTATCAGATCTCACCTTTGCAAGTAACTGTGATGGGATTGACAACCCCTTTATTGTGTTGGGTGCAAGTTGTTGTTTGTTTGTGCAAGTATTCGATGACTTGTGCGTTGTCTCCTACTGTATTGATACCTTGGTTCTCAAACTAAGGGAAATACTTATCTCTACTTTGCTGCATCACCCTTTCCTCTTCAAGGAAAGAAACAACGCAAGCTCAAGAAGTAGCAACCCGATTTCATCAACTCGGTGGGACCAAAGTGAATGCAACAGATCACAGAGCGCTGGCAAGGCCATCTCAGTGGGACCGAGATCCGTACCGGTTTGACCAAATCGTTAGGGCTTCTGGCTGTGGCAATGTCAAATGAACTCGATGGCTCCGGGTAGAAAGAATCGGTGGGGCATAGTTTGGAATTAGGGTTTGGACATATTTGGATGGAGAAAGTTGTTGAGGATTTTGGGGCAATATCACTAAGCAATTGGGCAAGTAGACCATTAAGCAACACCTCATCCCCTTTTAATAGTATTGGATTTCCTATGGACTCAATGTGATATTGGATCACTTAAATAGAAATGAAGAGTCTTGAGCTTTTTGCCAATCTCTAGCCCATGCCACGCCTATCATTGAATATCCTGAAATATTTATCTTGAATGGATATTAGTTCAATGTGCTACATGTTGTTATGAATTACCAAAACCACCCACGGATTAGTTGCATTTTCAATCTCCCCCTTTTTGGTAATTGATGACAACATATGAAGGAAATATTCCCTAGAGGCAATAATAAAGTTATTATTTCATATTATATTTCCTTATTCATGATAAAGGTTTATTATTCATGCTAGAATTGTATTTATCAGACACTTAAATACATGTGTGAATACATAAACAAATATCGTGTCCCTAGTAAGCCTCTACTAGACTAGCTCGTTGATCAAAGATGGTTAAGGCTTCCTAACCATAGACATGTGTTTTCATTTGATAACGGGATCACATCATTAGGAGAATGATGTGATGGACAAGACCCATCCGTTATCTTAGCATAATGATCGTTCAGTTTATTGCTATTACTTTCTTCATGTCAAATACATCACTGGTACGCGTCGGTGCTATACAAATGGTTTTTAACACCTTTCCGCAACGGCATTTGGAACCGCCGCCAAGTGAGTGTGGGCGATAGGGGGTCCTTCCCACATGACCCAAAAACCTTCGGGGATAGGCCCTCCTAGCACAATGGCTGGGACAAAATGAGCTCGTGTGCGATCGGGCGAGGCATCAAAACCCAATCATTTCCGTTCGTATGTACATCCCACATGGTGAATCCCAGAAAAACATTTCCGTTCTTATGTATATCACACAAAGTCAATCCAAGGAACATGTTTCCGTTCTTATGTACATCCCACATAGTCAATCCAGGGAAACGTTTCCGTTCGTATGTACATCCCACACAATTTTATCTATAGGCTCATGTGTGAAAGGTGTAACTATCACACATGCTCTGCCTTGGTTAACCATTTGCTTTTATCAACTACATCACACAAGATTTGATGAAGAAAACTATGTGGCATTGGGCTATTCATCATAAGTGCTTTTACTGCTAGAACCGTTTGCAAAGTTCCATGACCCATTTAGTAGGTTTATTAGTTTACAATTAATAATTCTAGTATTACGCAAATTCACATTTCATACCGTATAGGTGTTTGCCAATCTCATATGAGGCACATAAATATATTTTAATATCACAGTACGATAGCTACCTGAAAACAACACAGTACAACATATAGCTAGTTCAACTTCATAAGAACAATATTAGAACAATATATACATTTCCCTAATCGAGATCATCCAGGCACGTCTTATCCACCTCTGGTTTCAGTTCAGTAAGAACCTGTTTTGCACTGTCCAACAGGGAAAGTGCCGCCTCCTTCGCCAACACCATCTTAGCAAAGTTTGATTTAAAAAATCTGAGCTCATTCTCCACCTTCCGTTTTTTATCCCGCATCTTCAAATATTCTTCAGCGTTGACAACACTTTATCTAAGACTACATGTGTTCTCTTCCTCATACATGCTCCATAGCTTTGCTAGGCACATATTCAAAGACCGTGGCCACTCTTTTTCAATCCACTCCAAGTAAGAACACTTCCGTTTATCCTATAATATTTCAAACTAGACCAGTAACAATTGTAGGGGAAATGGGTTTATAGCAACATAGAAAATCACCAATACTTATTTTGAAAACCTGAAGAAACAGGTTAATTATGACATATCTTCTCAAAAAGATCAATGTGCAAATGACTTAATTGCTACTGAGACAACAACCAAATTCTGAAACATCAGAAGCTATAATTAACTACAACAACGCTACAAGTTCTTACTCATGTACTATAAATAACAAATTGAACATTTTATGAGGAAGGTAAATATAACCGCAACAGCATAGCGATAATGTTTGGATAACAGCAAATTGATACTAACAGGTGTGTACATGCACAAATTTAGTAATATAGAACTAATACCACTAAGGACGTTGAGGGAGTCCTGGATTAGGGGGTCCTCGGACAGCCGGACTATATACTTTGGCCGGATTGTTGGACTATGAAGATACAAGATTGAAGACTTCGTCCCGTGTCCAGGTGGGACTCTCCTTTGCGTGGAAGGCAAGCTTGGCAATTCGGATATGTAGATCTCCTCTCTTGTAACCGACTCTGTGTAACCCTAGCCCCCTCCGATGTCTACATAAACCGGAGGGTTTAGTCCGTAAGACAACAACAATCATAATCATAGGCTAGCTTCTAGGGTTTAGCCTCTACGATCTCATGGTAGATCAACTCTTGTAATACTCATATCATCAAGATCAATCAAGCAGGAAGTAGGGTATTACCTCCATCGAGAGGGCCCGAACCTGGGTAAACATTGTGTCCCCCGCCTCCTGTTACCATCAGCCTTAGACGCATAGTTCGGGACCCCCTACCCGAGATCCGCCGGTTTTGACACCAATATTGGTGCTTTCATTGAGAGTTCCACTATGCCGTCACGTAAAGTCTTGATGGCTCCTTCGATCATTGGCAACAATGCGATCTAGGGTGAGGTTTTTCTCCCCGGACAGATCTTCGTATTCAGCGGCTTCGTACTGTGGGCCAACTTACTTGGCCATCTAGAGCAGATCGATAGCTACGCCCCTGGCCATCTGGTCAGATTTGGAAGCTTGAACTACACCGCTGATATCCGCGGAGACTTGATCTTCGACGGATTCGAGCTCATGTTAGGCGCACCGCACAGTCATGACGAGCATGACTTAGCTCTGCCATCGGACGGTGTTTGGGAGATCGCACCTGCGGTTACTCCGGCCCTCAACCCAGAGCAGATCGTGCCATCCGAGGATGGGTGGATGGACCCCGCCACGAAGGATGCACACTCAGCGGCGATAGAGCCGAATACTGACTTCACCTCCTATGAGACCTGTGTTGCCGGACCCTTGGATTCGTCCCCGGCCACAGGCTCCGAACCGCCTGCGTCCGTGCCTATCCAATCTGATTGGGCACCGATCATGGAATTTACCTCCGTGGATATTTTTCAGCACTCGCCCTTGGGCGATGTGCTAGATTCGTTGAGGTCTCTCTCCTTGTCAGGAGACCCTCGGCCGAACTATGTCCGGCTCGAGTGGCAAGTGGATGACGAAGGAATTCGTTCCCCACCCACCACCCACTTAATAGCCACTGTCGACGACTTAACCGATATGCTTGATTTCGACTCTGAAGACATCGACGGTATGGACGACAATGCTGGAGAGAAATAGGAACCACTGCCCACAGGGCGCTGGTCAGCCACTTCATCACACAATATATATATATGGTGGATACACCCAAAGAAAACAACGATGATGAACGGGAGGATGCAGCGAAGGATAGTCCCCTCGAGAAGCAACAGAAGCGACGACGTAGGCGCCGCTCCAAATCCCGCCGCAGCAGAAACAACGATAACAGCGCAAGATAGAATAATACCACGGTCAACTCCAAAGGAAACAACGACCACTTGGACCCAGCGATGGAGCAGGATGAGCCAGCGGATGGTGAACATAGTACAGAGCCGTTGTCCGATCACGGCAACACCGAGGGTAAAGCTCATCAACCTGTCTCCGGAGAGGAGAACAGTCCGGACAACGATGCACACATCATCCCGGAAAGGCACTTGGAACAAGAGAACCCCCATAGAAGGCTTATCGCCACCGCGAGGAGCCTGAAGAAGCAGAAGCAAAGGCTTAAGGCCGCGCAGAATACGCTCAATAGCAGATGGAATAAAGTGCTTGACACTGAAGAAAAGAACGGCGGCAGTCGCCACACAAAGAGCTATCCAAAGCGCAAGCTACTGCCTGAATTCAACAATGAGGCTTTGGAGCCCATTCAGCCAAAAAATAAAACGGCCGAACAGCCGGATCGACCACCCCGTGGCCGCGACAGGGCGGCTAACGACGTCGCACACAAGTCAGCGCACGATTTATGTGAAGATCTTAAAAAAAAGCCGGTATGGCCAGGTCCATCTACGGATCTAGGAAGCATGCTCCGGCACAGAATCATGGCCGCCCAAACGACTATACTGACCGAATAACAGCCCGGTATAAAAAACAAACGCTACAACTGTCCGAAGAATGCCATGACACATCCAAATACAGGGGTGCCGCGCACCCCCTATGCTTCATCGATGAGGTGCTGGACCATGAATTTCCAGAGGGATTCAAACCCGTGAACATAGAGGCATACGACGGAACAACAGACCCTGGGGTCTGGATTGTGGACTTTATCCTTCACATCCACATGGATCACGCAGATGATCTCCACGCCATCGAATACCTTCCCCTCAAGTTGAAAGGACCATCTCGGCACTGGCTAAAAAGCCTCCCCGAAAACTCAATTGGAAGCTGGGAAGAGCTTGAGGATGCTTTTAGGGCCAATTTTCAAGGGACCTATGTCCGACCTCCGGACGCAGACGATTTAAGTCACATAATTCAACAACCCGGAGAGTCAGCCGGAAAGCTTTGGAACATATTCCTCACGAAGAAGAATCAAATCATCGACTGCCCGGATGCCGAAGCCTTAGCGGCTTTCAAGCACAGTGTCCGGGACGAATGGCTCGCCAAACACCTCGGCCAGGAAAAACCGAGGACAATGACAGCCCTAACATGCCCTATGACCCACTTTTGCACAGGTGAAGACAATTGGCTGGCCCGTAGCGGCAACAACAACCCAGGCACATCCGAAGTCAGGTATGGCAACGGGAAACCGCGACGCAATAAAAGCAAGCGTCGAAACAACGAAGATAGCCCAGACAACATGGCGGTAAACGCCGGATTCAGGGGCTCTTGACCCGGTCAATGGAAAAGGCCATTTAAAGGCAGAAGAGATGGACCATCCAGCCTAAACAAGATTCTAGATAAATTATATCAGATTCATGGCACCTCCGTCAAACCTGCAAATCACACCAACAGAGAATGCTGGGTCTTCAAGCAGGCCAGCAAGGTAAACGCCGAACACAAGGGGAGGGAGACACCAAGTGAAGACAAGGATGAGCCTCGCCAGCCGAACACTGGGGGACAGAAAAAATTCCCACCAGAGGTCAAAATAGTGAACATGATTTACGCAACTCACATACCGAAGAGGAGGCGCCAGCGCGCACCCCGAGACGTATACGCCATGGAGCCCGTCACCCCCAAGTTCAACCCTTGGTCGGCCTGCACGATCACTTTTGATCGCAGGGATCACCCGACAAGTATCCGGCATGGAGGATCAGCTGCCTTGGTACTAGATCCAATAATTGACGGATACCATCTCACCCGAGTCCTTATGGACGGCGGCACCCGAGTCCTTATGGACGGCGGCAGTAGTCTTAATCTGATATATCAGGACACCGTCCACAAAATGGGATAGACCCGACAAGAATCAGCCAAAGCAATACTACCTTTAAATGAGTAATACCAGGCCTAGAGGCCCGCTGCATGGGCTCTCTAGTTCTAGAGGTTGTATTCGGTTCTCCTGACAACTTCTGAAGCGAAGAATTAACCTTCGACATCGCTCCATTCCGAAGCGGCTATCATGCACTACTCGGAAGAACGGCCTTCGCTCGTTTTAATGCAGTACCGCATTACGCTTATCTTAAGCTTAAGATGCCCGGTCCACGTGGCATCATCATAGTTAGCGGAAACACAGAGTGTTCCTCACGTACGAAGGAATATGTGGCGGCTCTAGCAGCCAATCGCTGAACATCCTCTCCAACCAGAAGAAATGATCGGTCGTCAAGACCGCGGACACGGTTAGATGAGTCCGGCGCACCACTAGCTGTAACAGCTTAGATAAACTTGAGATTGGGTCGATAGATATTCCCCCATAGGTGGTGCTAGGGGCTTCCCGCATGTAAAAAGGGGCTACAGTTTGGCTTGACCCTATTTAAAAATTGCATTTTAATGGTTCATTAAGAATAACCAATTTTTTGCACGAAGACTTTCACCTGGGTTTTTCTCTTTTACAGATGATCATCGTGCTACACCCTTCCAGGATACGGCACAACGGAGACACGGGCACGGACGTGCAACAGGGCCCCGCTCAAAGGCTTCTTTTTAGATTAAGACCCTGTGTAAACCTTTTTTACTGTATCTTGTTGCTTCACTCCCTCCGAATACTCAACACAACCGAAAGGGATGCTGGCGTTATGGGGATTTCGTCACGTCAGACTAATGCCAGTACTTGGAAATTCAGGGCTTATTATCGAGGGCGTTACTCAGCCCAATATATGTTCTAAAGTTCGAATACCTTAGGGAGTGTTCGGCGTCGCGAGTTTGGCCTTATATGCATCAGCTCCGAATCATGTCTTTGGTCAATAGTTGGGTTTGCTCGGTTCCTGTGTTTTGCTACCTTATGTCCGCTCTATCGGCTAAGGTGGCATTGGGAGAACTACTTGATTGTGCCCTGGTTCATATGGATGAGCACCTCGGTAGAAAAAGCCGAAAACAGACTGTCATGATAAAGCACGAGACTGGTCAACCACTCGATGAATCAGTGGAATCTTCGCGATTCCTCCGCATTAACGAAGGACTGGTTTCCCAGTCATGTATGTACGCGCACCGTGTTCGGATGAGCGCGGAAGTACCAGGGGCTATATAGTAGCCCCACCGTCAAACTCCTATGGCTAAGTGAAAGTGTTAAAGCTATATAGTCCGATTGCCTTGTTCGCTGCGCTGTCACCTCCTTAATGGACCACGACGTTGGGTCAATTGTGCATACGCGCTTTTCTGAACACCCCCACATTATGTGCATGGGGGTTGAATCCGACGACTGCAAACTTTTGAGGTTATATACATACATAAACGGCCGCACAGGAGGCACCATAATACTTTCAGGCAAAATTATAAACACAACCTTTATAATCCAAATAGCATTGTTTTTACAATTGGGATACATGTCACTCGAACATGATACTCTTCGAGCACTGAGCCTCTATTAAACGAGCGCCTTCTAGGACTTCTTCAAAATAGTGCTCAGCCGGGACCTGGCCTACGACTGGATCCCGGGTTGCAATAGCGGTGGCCTTCATCTTTGCCCAGTATATCTTAACACGGGCAAAGGCCATCCACACACCCTCTATGCACACCGACCTCTTTACAGCATCGATATGCGGCACAACACCAAGGAATTGTTGCACTAAACCAAAATAACTATTCGGCCTTGGTCCCTTCGGCCAAAGATGATCCACGACAGACCTCATGGCAAGTCCGGACAACCTATGGAGCTCGGCCCACTCGACCATTTGTTCATTTAACAGCAGCGGACGCGGTGGAGCACTGAACTGCGACCAGAACAATCTTTCCACTTCATGATCTTTCTGATCTTTGAAAAACTCAGTCGCATCAGCAGCACTCATTGCCAAATCCGAATATGCGCCTGCAACATTCCATAATTGATCCAGAGGGGCATACTTTGGATCTCCGAACTTCGTCTGCAACAAAAAGGGCTTCCCAGCTGTGATATCTCTGGCCCGACGGAGCTCCTCCTTCGCCGCTCTGATTTGATAACGGGTTTCCTTGGCTGCTTCCATGACTTTCCTCAGGTCAGCCACTTTCGCTTGTCTTTCCTTTTCAAGAAGCTCATATCGACCGGCGACATCTTTTAGCTCAATAGCCATCTTGGCTATCTTATCTTCGCTCTGGCGATTAGCAGCCTGTTCGGCTCTTAAGTCTTCGGCCGCCTTTAGGGCGGCGGCATCACTTCTCCTGGCTTGTTCCTTGGCTCGGGCAGTCACAACATATTATAGATACTAGCGTTACGCTCCTCTTAATATTTGTTGAGAACCCGAAAATACATACGTTGTGCCTCGTCAAGCTGCTTGTTCACAAGCGCAATGTCGGCATCTGCCGCATCAAGTTGCCGCCTTAGCCCGGCAAACTCAGTAGTCCGGCCAGCCACCGGACCCTCAACCGCCTGCACATGAAAGCAGCGCGATCATTACCTAGGACTATGATCCTCTGTTTGCCGCCTCTGGACAACAACCAGAGTCTCAGGGGCTACTATCTGTATAGAGCACACTAGCGTGTGCGGTACCGTCAAAAATATATATATATATATATATATATATATATATATATATATATATATATATATATATATATTACTTTGCGTACCTCAAAACATCTTAGCAGGCTCGTAGAAGCCTCATGCAACCCACTTTTGGCAGATGAAATCCTCTCAACCACCGTACCCATTAAAGTACGATGCGCCTCTGAGATAGCCGCTTGCTCCAAAAGACCCATCATTGCATCCGGTTGTGCACCGGACAATCCCAGACTCTTTCTGTTGCTCTCCTTAGGAGCCGAATACTCTGGACTTCGGGTGGCCGAAGGGTTACCTTCTGGCCTTGGCGGATAAGGAGAAATCCTCCTTTATAACACCTCAGGGTCGTCCGCCTCAGGAGGCGGGGAGACAGGGGGAGGCGTTTTGCTCTCCATCATCTCCGGAAGAAGATCCCCCAAAGACGAACTCTGTCGAGAAGGGCTACAAGCCAGACTGCAAGATATATGTCTCGGTTATTGTCCTCAGAGATAAAACATGATATATTTACCAAATTACTCTTGTTCACTTACAGCTCAATGGAGGGCTGGCCCCCTTGTGGGCACTGTGCGGTAAGGATGCCCTCCGGGGCAGGGCCCCCTGGCGAAGGTTTCTTCCCTCTTTTGGAAACCTTCGTTTCCAAGTCTTTAGAGGCGGTCCTTTTCCTTCCTTGGGGAGAGGGGATTCTAGATTCTTCTCCCCGATTATCCTCCTTCACGGAGACACTAATTCCCCCGGTTTGGATGAGTAATGCGTGAAGCCCACTTTCGGCTTCTTTATTCCTCCCTTTATCTTCCCCTGATGGCACTTGATAAGGTGCGTGCTCAAGCATCCTGGCTAGTACAGGATCCAGTGAGCCTTCGGGAAGGGGGGCGAACACCTGATCATCTCCGCCTTTCTTATCCAGTCCTGGCCGAGAGCGATTTTTTCAGAATGATGTTGTGACAAATAAAAAATAGCATGTTCGGCCGCAGAATTACTTACATGGGTAGCTAGATAGTTGTAGTTGAGACCCGCATCCTCGGTGGTGTCCGGACACTTTATTCGTGATCCGAAGAACAATCCATACATCTCTTCGAGCGTCATGCCGAAGAATTGCTGAATAGTTCGCAGTCCTTCCGGGTTGAACTCCCACATACGGAGAGATCGACGTTGGCATGGCAGGACCCGACGAACTAGCATAACTTGCATTACATTGACAAGACTGACATCCCTCTTGAGGAGATCTCGGATGCGACTTTGCAATGTCAGCACGTCATTAACTTGCCCCCAGTCCAGCCCCTTGTTGACCCATGACGCCAGTTGCGGCGGAGGGCCCGAGCGGAAGGCGGGGGCAGCTACCCACTTCGTACTTCGGGGAGCTGTGATGTAAAACCACTCCCGCTACCATAAGTTGGACACCTCCGGGAAGGAACCCTTTGGCCATAGAGCATCGGCACCTTTGCTTATTATGGCACCTCCGCATTCTGCATGTCGCCCATCGATCGTCTTTGGCTTCACATTGAAGGTCTTGAGCTATAAGCCGAAGTGTGGGGTGATGCAGAGGAAGGCCTCACACACGACGATAAACGACAAGATGTGAAGGATGAAATCTGGAGCTAGATCGTGGAAATCGAGCCCGTAATAGAACATAAGACCTCTTACAATGGGATCAAGACTAAAGCCTAGCCCTCGAAGGAAGTGGGAAACAAATACGACACTCTCGTTGAGTTCGGGAGTGGGGATGACCTGCCCTTGAGCAGGCAGCCTGTGCGAGATTTCGGCGGTCAGATACCTGGCTTTCCTTAGCTTCTTGATGTCCTCCTCTGTGATAGAGGAGGCCATCCACTGACCTTGAAGGTTGGATCCGGACATGGTTGAAGGTCCGAAGCACTTAGCCTGAGCCTTGGGTGTTGGAACTCGAGGTGGGGGAAGGGAAGGATCGAGTGTGAGAAGAAAAGGACAGGCATTGGCCCCTTTATAAGAAGGGTGAATACCAAGCGTCCTCCGCGTGGCCGTTTGGAACTTGCCTAAAATCGCGGAGACATACTAACAAGCACGATTGGGTTACCCACACCCGTATTGATGAGAATCCCGTGATAAGGGGAACACGATCTCTGCTTCGACAAGACGTGCCAATAAAACTGCCTCGCAACACATGTGGTGGCAGGCTAGGAAAAATGGTTCATAATAACCAGGCCACGGCAGGATGTCACGTTATGAAAGGTTGTCAATAGATTAGATTTGTGGAATATTATACTCTCTACGATGGTATATGGAATTTGTTTTACAGAGCCGGACACTATCCTTGTGTTCAAAATCTTCTATGGAGTATTCGGAGAAGGAACCCGTCTTGCAATGCCAAAGACAATCTGCGCGCCGGACTCATCGTCATTGAAGCATGGTTCAGGTGCTACTGAGGGAGTCCTGGATTAGGGGGTCCTCGAACAGCCGGACTATATACTTTGGCCGGACTGTTGGACTATGAAGATACAAGATTGAAGACTTCGTCCCGTGTCCGGGTGGGACTCTCCTTTGCGTGGAAGGCAAGCTTGGCAATTCGGATATGTAGATCTCCTTTCTTGTAACCGACTCTGTGTAACCCTAGCCCCCTCCGATGTCTATATAAACCAGAGGGTTTAGTCCGTAAGACAACAACGATCATAATCATAGGCTAGCTTCTAGGGTTTAGCCTCTATGATCTCGTGGTAGATCAACTCTTGTAATACTCATATCATCAAGATCAATCAAGCAGGAAGTAGGGTATTACCTCCATCAAGAGGGCCCGAACCTGGGTAAACTTTGTGTCCCCCGCCTCCTGTTACCATCAGCCTTAGACACACAGTTCGGGACCCCCTACCCGAGATCCGCCGGTTTTGACACCGACAACCGTCCACTATGTATGCCAAAACCGGTGTAAAGAGAACTGTTGCTACATCTCGCACTAGTGTCTTGCACTGGCGAGCCGATGTAGCGGGAAAAAAATCAGGGACCCAGACTCCGGAGCACCTAGTTGTTCTGATGCCTAGTTCCTTTGTGCCATAAAGATTTAGTATTTTACTGCTTGGCTTCTTGGTTGTGTGGTCCAAAGTTGGCTGTAGTAACTGCTGAACCAGTGCCAAATAATTTTCTAATGGTACCGCTGATGAGGTGGCAACATTTTTAGATACTAGGTACAAACTATGACACTGTCTTAGGATGCATTTGGTTGAAGGTGTGGTATGAATGGGTTGGGACCGTGACAGTGTCTGAATCACATCTAACAAATGATTTGTAACAACGAAAGAGGGTCTAACCTTCTCTGCACATGCCAAAAACTTCCTCCCGCTATTCACAAATTCAAATGCAACTAGGTTCACTCATGGATATTGATGGTGACAACGAGCAGACAGATCTTCAGCCACACCACTCCATTCGTTGCAACTGATGGTCCTAGGGAGCTACAAGAGGAAGAAATGACTCAAATCGATCGCTGGGTAAAAATCCTTCATTCCAAGTCATAGCTCGAGAGAGAGAAGAGAGCTGATAACCCACAAGTATAGGGGATTGCAATAGTTTTCGAGGGTAGAGTATTCAACCCAAATTTATTGATTCGACACAAGGGGACCCAAAGAATATTCTCAAGTATTAGCAGCTGAGTTGCCAATTCAACCACACCTGGAAACTTAATATCTGCGGCAAAGTATTTAGTAGCAAAGTAATATGATAGTAGTGGTAACGATAGCAAAAAGTAACAGTAACAAAAGTAGTGTTTTTGGTATTTTGTAGTGATGATAGCAATAGCAACGGAAAAGTAAATAAGAGAAGAACAATATATGGAAAGCTCGTAGGCAATGGATTAGTGATGGAGAATTATGCCGGATGCGGTTCATCATGTAACAGTCATAACCTAGGGTGACACAGAACTTGCTCCAATTCATCAATGTAATGTAGGCATGTATTCCGAATATAGTCATACATGCTTATGGAAAAGAACTTGCATGACATATTTTGTCCTACCCTCCCATGGCAGCGGGGTCCTAATGGAAACTAAGGGATATTAAGGCCTCCTTTTAATAGAGTACTGGACCAAAGCATTAACACATAGTGAATACATGAAATCCTCAAACTACGGTCATCACCGGGAGTGGTCCCGGTTATTGTCACTTCGGGGTTGCCGGCTCATAACACATAGTAGGTGACTATAGACTTGCAAGATAGGATCAAGAACTCACATATATTCATGAAAACATAATAGGTTCAGATCTGAAATCATGGCACCCGGGCCCTAGTGACAAGCATTAAGCATAGCAAAGTCATAGCAACATCAATCTCAGAACATAGTGGATACTAGGGATCAAACCCTAACAAAACTAACTTGATTACATAATAAATCTCATCCAACCCATCACCGTCCAGCAAGCCTACGATGGAATTACTCATGCACGGCGGTGAACATCATGAAATTGGTGATGGAGAAAGGTTGATGATGACGATGGCGACGGATTCCTCTCTCCGAAGCCCCGAACGGACTCTAGATCAGCCCTCCCGAGAGGTTTTAGGGCTTGGCGGCGGCTCCGTATCGTAAAACGCAATGAATCCTTCTCTCTGATTTTTTTCTCCCCGAAAGCAAATATATAGAGTTGGAGTTGAGGTCGGAGGAGCTCCAGGGGGCCCACGAGGTAGGGGGCACGCCCTAGGGGGGTAGGCGCGCCCCCACCCTCGTGGCTAGGGTGTGGTCCCCCTGGTCTTCATCTTTTGCAAGGATTTTTTATTATTTCCAAATAGACGTTCCGTGAAGTTTCAATTCAGTTGACAAACTGAAAGTGATAAAGAAATACTTTTACAAACTCTGTTTGCTCTTGTTGTTGTAAATATGTAAACCAACATTCAAGTTTTCAGCAAAGATTATGAACTAACCACATTCACAATAACGCATAGGTCTCATGTTTACTCATATCAATGGCATAATCAACTAGCGAGCAATAATAATAAATCTCAGATGACCACACTTTCTCAAAACAATCATAATATGATATAACAAGATGGTATCTTGCTAGCCCTTTCTGAGACCGCAAAACATAAATGCAGAGCACCTTTAAAGATCAAGGACTGACTAGACATTGTAATTCATGGTAAAAGAGATCCAGTCAAGTCATACTCAATGTAAACTAATAGTAATGAATGCAAATGACAGCGGTGCTCTTGAACTAGTGCTTTTTAATAAGAGGATGATGACTCAACATGAAAGTAAATAGATAGGCCCTTCGCAGAGGGAAGCAGGGATTTGTAGAGGTGCTAGAGCTCGGTTTTGAAATAGAGGTGAATAATATTTTCAGCGGTATACTTTCATTGTCAACTTAACAACCAAGAGATGGCGATATCTTCCATGCTACACACATTATAGGCGGTTCACAAACAGAATGGTAAAGTTTATACTCCCCCTCCACCAACAAGCATCAATCCATGGCTTGCTCGAAACAACGAGTGCCTCCAACTAACAAGAGTCCCAAGGGGAGTTTTGTTTGCAATTATTTCGATTTAGTTTGCATAAAGCATGGGATTGGGCATCCCGGTGACCAGCCATTTTCTCGTGAGTGAGGAGCGGAGTCCACTCCTCTGGAGAATAACCCGCCTAACATGGAAGATACGGAAAACCCTGGTTGATACATGAGCTATTCGAGCATACAAAACAAAATGTTTATTTGAAAGTTTAGAGTTTGGCACATACAAAATTACTTGGAACATCAGGTAGATACCGTATATAGGTAGGTATGGTGGACTCATATGGAACAACTTTGGGGTTTATGGATTTGGATGCACAAGCAGTATTCCCGCTTAGTATAGGTGAAGGCTAGCAAAAGACTAGGAAGCAACCAGCTAGAGAGCGACAACAGTCATGAACATGCATTAAAATTAATCAATGCCGAATGCAAGCATGAGTAGGATATAATCCACCATGAACATAAATATCGTGAAGGCTATGTTGATTTTGTTTCAACTATATGCGTGAACATGTGCCAAGTCAAGTCATTTAAATCATTCAGAGGAGGATACCACCCTATCATACCACATCACAACCATTTTAATAGCATGTTGGCATGCAAGGTAAACCATTATAAGCTCCTAGCAAATCAAGCATGGCACAAGAAACTATGATCTCTAGTTGTCATTGCAAACATGTTTATTCATAATAGGCTGAATCAGGAACGATGGACTAATCATATTTACAAAAACAAGAGAGGTCGAGTTCATACCAGCTTTTCTCATGTCAGTCAGTCCATCATATATTGTCATAATTGCCTTTCACTTGCACGACCGAATGATGTGGATAATAATAATAATAATGCACGTGCATTGGACTAAGCTGGAATCTGCAAGCATTCAGTAAACAGGAGAAGAGAAGGCAATATGGGCTCTTTTATCAGATCAACAATAATGCATATAAGTGCCACTTCAACAATTTAATTATGGTCTTCTTCTATCGACCCCCAAAGAAAAGAAAAGAAATAAAACTATTTACACGGGAAAGCTCCCAACAAGCAAAAAGAAGAACATGAAATCTTTTTGGGTTTTCTTTTTAATTACTACTACAAGCATGGAAATTAAAACTAGCTAAAAGCTACAACTATTTTTTTTGTTTTTCTTAAGGTTTATTAAACACACAAGAAGAAAGCATAAAAAGGAAATAAACTAGCATGGATGATACAATGAAAAGTTATGAGCACCGACATCTAACAATGAGTGTGTGAGCATAAATGTAATGTCGGTGAGAAATACGTTCCCCCCCAAGCTTAGGCTTTTGGCCTAAGTTGGTCTATGGCCACGGTTGGCCTGGCGGGTATCCATAGTAATAGTTGGGGTCGTACTGCGAAGAAGAAGACTCTGATTGCCACTGGTTGGCAATCATCTCCGGATCTCACTGGTAATTATACTGTCGTGGAGGCTCAACTTGTGGTTCCGACTCTGGCTCTGTGGCGGATGTAGGGTTCCGATGGGCGTGAATAGCCTCTAATGGAACAAGGTATTGGCCTGCAGATAAATCAAACAAGGAAGGTGCAGGCAGGGTAATAGTCTCATGATGATGTTTATCAAAGAACAGTTTGTATTTAAGCTCCCATTCCCTATTCTTTATAATAAAATCATGCGCTACCATACTCTTATAATCTAAATAAACAGTGGGCATCAATTTTTCTTCTTTTTCATAGTGCCTAATGGGTAAGTTAAAATGTGCAGCTAGGCGTGAAGCATAGATGCCTCCAAAGATGGGGCCCTTTGTACGGTTCAGACTTAACCGTTTAGCAATAATACCGCCCATACTAACAGAGTTAGCACAGAATAAACCGTGGGACAAAATAATAATATCAGGAACACTAAGGTTTCCACAGTTTCCACGACCAATTAAGCAACGACTAGCAAATATTGCAAAGTAGCGTAAAATAGGAAAATGTATGCTAGTTATTCGTGCATCGGAAACCTTCCTCGTTTCCCCTACAGTGATGGTATCAATAAACCCCTCCACATCGCCGCGATGTGGTTCCTCTATCGTGCCCTCGAAAGGGATCAAACAAACCCGACAAAAATCATAAAGTGACATCTCCTTATGCTCATCATATAAATAAAACTCCTCCGTAGGTGGTGAGCTCCTAGCATGGAAATGAAAGTTTTGCACAAAGATATTGGTGAGTAAGAGATAATGTGCGTGTTGGTTGTGGAGGAAGGCGGTGAGGCCTACATTCTCAACCAATTCATAAAAGTCATCATAAATCCTGTCTGTCCTCAAGAAATCATTGGAAGGCCATTCACACGGCCTAACCTCCGCAGTGCGAGGCAGATTATATTTGGGCTTCTTTGCTTCTTCATTTTGCTTTTCCTTCGAGCTTCGGCTCGATGATCCCCTCAAAAATCTCTTCATTATTTTCTGAAAAATTCTGATATTTTTAGTAACTTCAAATAAAAGTGAACCAAACTCAACAAAATTGATAGCAACTACTCCTACAAGTGACTAGAGCCTATATCAAGCATTAGAACTATTTGGAACCATATAAATTTGACATGCAAGCTCAAGAACATGGTCACCTAGTTAGCACAAATTTTCAATGAATAGAGCACTAGAACAAAAACTAATTGGACCAATGGAGGAGTCACATACCAAGGAACAATCTCTCCAAGCAGTTTTGTGAGAGGTGCTTTGAGCAAGGAGATCGAAAATCGCAGCAAAATGAGCTAGAACTCGTGCTTAAGCTGGATGGTGATTTTTTTGGGAGGAAGAAGAAGTGTGTGGGTGCAGGAATAAGTGGAGGGGAGCCACCATGGGCCCACGAGGCAGGGGGCGCGCCCAGCGGGGTAGGGCGCGCCCTCCACCCCCGTGGACAGGTGGATGCCCCCCGTGATGTGTTCTCAGTGCCAAATATTCTCAAATATTCCAAAAAATCATATTTAAATTTCAGGGCATTTGGAGAACTTTTATTTTCGGGGTATTTTTATATTGCATGGATAATTCAGATAACAGACAGAAAAAACAATTTTTATTTTATTTAAAATAAATAACAGAAAGTAAAAGGAGGGTACAGAAGGTTGTGCCTTCTAGTTTCATCCATCTCATGCTCATCAAAAGGAATCCACTAACAAGGTTGATCAAGTCTTGTTAATGAACTCATTCCGAATAACATGGAACCGGAGAAATTTTGAATAACACTATGTTACCTGAACGGGGATATGCACATCCCCAATAATAAGAATATTGTATTTCTTTTTGACAGTAGGTATAGGAAATTCAAAACCTCCAATAATAATCAATGGAATTTTTCCAATAGAGTTGATACTATGAACTTGAGGTTATTTCCTCGGAAAGTGTACCGTATGCTCATTACCATTAACATGAAAAGTTACATTGCCTTTGGTGTAATCAATAACAACCCCTGCAGTATTCAAAAAAGGTCTTCCAAGAATAATAGACATACTATCGTCCTCGGGAATATCAAGGATAACAAAGTCCGTTAAAATAGCAATATTTGCAACCACAACAGGTACATCCTCACAAATACCAACAGGTATAGAAGTTGATTTATCAGCCATTTCCAAAGATATTTCAGTAGGTGTCAACTTATTCAAGTCAAGTCTACGATATAAAGAGAGAGGCATAACACTAACACCGGCTCCAAGATCACATAAAGCAGTTTTAACATAGTTTCTTTTAATGGAGCATGGTATAGTGGGTACTCCTGGATCTCCAAGTTTCTTCGGTATTCCACCCTTAAAAGTATAATCAGCAAGCATGGTGGAAATTTCAGCTTCCGATATCTTTCTTTTATTAGTAACAATTTCTTTCATGTACTTAGCATAAGGATTCAATTTAAGCATATCAATTAATCGCATACGCAAAAAGATAGGTCTAATCATTTCAGCAAAGCGCTCAAAATCCTCATTATCCTTTTTCTTGGATTGTTTGGGAGGAAAAGGCATGGGTTTCTGAACCCATGGTTCTCTTTCTTTACCATGTTTCCTAGCAACAAAGTCTTTGTTATCATAACGTTGATTCTTTGATTGTGGGTTATCAAGATCAACAACAGGTTCAATTTCTATATCATTATCATTGCTAGGTTGAGCATCATCATGAACCTTATCATTAACATTTTCATTAGGTTCAGGTTCATTACCAGATTGTGTTCCAACATCAGAAATAGAAATATCATTTGGATTCTCAGGTGTTTCAATAACAGGTTCACTAGAGGCATGCAAAGTCCTATCATTTTTCTTTTTCTTTCTTTTAGAAGGACTAGGTGCATCTATATTATTTCTTTGAGAATCTTGCTCAATTCTCTTAGGGTGGCCTTTAGGATACAAAGGTTCCTGAGTCATTCTACCAGTTCTAGTAGCCACTCTAACAACATAATCATTATTCTTACTATTCAATTCATTGAGAAAATCATTTTGAGCTTTAAGTACTTATTCTACTTGAGTGGTAACAAAAGAAGCATGTTTACTAATAAGTTTAAGTTCAACTTTAACATTAGCCATATAATCACCCAAGTGTTCAAGCATATTTGAATTGTATTTCAATTGTCTTCCAAAATAAGCATTAAAATCTTCTTTCTTAACCATAAACTTATCAAACTCATCTAAGCATGGGCTAGCAAACTTAGTAAATGGGATTTGAGCTTTATCATATCTATAGAGAGAATTTACCTTTACTACCTGTGTCAGGTTATCAAGACCATGTATTTCTTCAGTAGGTAATGGATTAAGATCATATGTTTCTTCAACAGGCGGTAAATTAAGACCGTGTATTTCTTCAATAGGAGGTAAATTCTTAACATCTTCAGCTTTAATACCTTTTTCTTTCATAGATTTCTTTGCCTCTTGCATATCTTCAGGACTGAGAAATAGAACACCTCTTTTCTTCGGAGTTGGTTTAGGAATAGGCTCAAGAATTGGCTCAGGAGGTGTCCAATTATTTTCATTTGTCAATGTATTATTCAATAGAATTTCAGCTTCACCCGGTGTTCTTTCCCTGAAAACAGAATCAGCACAACTATCCAGGTAATCTCTAGAAGCATCGGTTAGTCCATTATAAAAGATATCAAGTATTTCATTTTTCTTAAGAGGATGATCAGGCAAAGCATTAAGTAACTTGAGAAGCCTCCCCCAAGCTTGTGGGAGACTCTCTTCAATTTGCACAAAATTATATATATCCCTCAAAGCAGCTAGTTTTTTATGAGTAGGGAGATATTTAGCAGAGAAGTAATAAATCATATCCTGGGGACTACGCACACAACCAGGATCCAGAGAATTAAACCATATCTTAGCATCACCCTTTAATGAGAACGGAAATATTTTAGGGATATAAAAGTAACGAGTTCTCTCATCATTAGTGAACAGGGTGGCTATATCATTTAATTTAGTAAGATGTGCCACACTAGTTTTAGATTCATAGACATGAAAAGGATCAGATTCAACCAAAGTAATTATATCAGGATCAATAGAGAATTCACAATCCTTATCAGTAACACAGATAGGTGAAGTAGCAAAAGCAGGGTCAGGTTTCATTCTAGCATTAAGATATTGCTGCTTCCATTTAGCTAATAACCTCTGGAGCTTGTATCTATCTTTGCAAGCTAAAATAGCTAAAGCAGCTTCTTTTTCAAAAACATAACCCTCAGGAATAACAGGCGATTCATATTTATTGGGTGGACAGTCTTCATCGTCACTTTCATCAATATTATCAGATTCAATATTTTCATTCTCTCTAACCCTAGCAAGTTGTTCATCAATAAATTCACCAAGTGGCATAATAGTACTAAGCATAGAAGTAGTTTCATCATAAGTATCATGCATAGCAGAAGTGGCATCATCAATAACATGCGACATATCAGAATGAATACGAGAAGCAGGTTTAGGTGTCGCAAGCTTACTCAAAACAGAAGGTGAATCAAGTGCACAGCTAGATGGCAGTTCCTTACCTCCCCTCGTAGTTGAGGGATAAATCTTGGTTCTTGGATCTTTCAAGTTCTTCATAATGATAAGCAGATATAAATCCCAAGTGACTCAAAGAATAGAGCTATGCACCCCGGCAACGGCGCCAGAAAATAGTCTTGATAACCCACAAGTATACGGGATCGCAACAGTTTTTGAGGGTAGAGTATTCAACCCAAATTTATTGATCCGACACAAGGGGAGCCAAAGAATATTCTCAAGTATTAGCAGCTGAGTTTTCAATTCAACCACACCTAGAAACTTAATATCTGCAAAAAATTATTCAGTAGCAAAGTAATATGATAGTAGTGGTAACGATAGCAAAAGGTAACGGTAACAAAAGTAGTGTTTTTGGTATTTTGTAGTGATGATAGCAATAGCAACGGAAAAGTAAATAAGTGAAGAACAATATATGGAAAGCTCATAGGCAATGGATCAGTGATGGAGAATTATGCTGGATGCGGTTCATCATGTAACAGTCATAACCTAGGTGACACAGAACTAGCTCCAATTCGTCAATGTAATGTAGGCATGTATTCCGAATATAGTCATACGTGCTTATGGAAAAGAACTTGCATGACATCTTTTGTCCTACCCTCCCATGGCAGCGGGGTCCTAATGGCAACTAAGGTATATTAAGGCCTCCTTTTAATAGAGTACATGACCAAAGCATTAACACATAGTGAATACATGAACTCCTCAAACTACGGTCATCACCGGGAGTGGTCCCGATTATTGTCACTTTGGGGTTGCCAGATCATAACACATAGTAGGTGACTATAGACTTGCAAGATAGGATCAAGAACTCACATATATTCATGAAAACATAATAGGTTCAGATCTGAAATCATGGCATTTGGGCCCTAGTGACAAGCATTAAGCATAGCAAAGTCATAGGAAGATCAATCTCAGAACATAGTGGATACTAGGGATCAAACCCTAACAAAACTAACTCGATTACATAATAAATCTCATCCAACCCATCACCGTCCAGCAAGCCTACGATGGAGTTACTCACGCATGGCGGTGAGCATCATGAAATTGGTGATGGAGGAAGGTTGATGATGACGATGACGACGGATTCCCCTCTCCGGAGCCCCAAAACGACTCCAGATCAGCCCTTCCAAGAGGTTTTAGGGCTTGGCGGTGGCTCTGTATCGTAAGACGTGATGAATCCTTCTCTCTAATTTTTTTCTCCCCGAAAGCAAATATATAGAGTTGGAGTTGAGGTCAGAGGAGCTCCAGGGGGCCCATGAGGTAGGGGGGCGTGCCCTAGGGGGGCAGGCGCACCCCACCCTCGTGGCTAGGGTGTGGGCCCCCTGGTCATCATCTTTTGCAAGGATTTTTTATTATTTCCAAATAGACGTTCAGTGAAGTTTCAAGTCATTCCGAGAACTTTTGATTCTACACATAAATAACACCATGGCAATTCTGCTGAAAACAGCGTCAATCCGGGTTGGTTCCATTCAAATCATGCAAGCTAGAGTCCAAAACAAGGGCAAAAGTGTTTGGAAAAGTAGATACGACGGAGACGTATCAAGAGCATACCCAGATGGTGAAGGAGTCGTCGTCTTTGGAGGAACCACTCGAGAGGTCATTGAAGAAGACCATGGCGACCTTGGCAGTAGGATGCAAGACAACGAGAGCGAGGAAGCAAGCGAGGAAGCGACTATAGCTTAGGAAGGAAGGAAGGAAGGAAGGAAGGAGGAAATAGGGGAAATGTGACTTGTGGTCGGGGAGAAAAGGGCGGGGGGGGGGGGCTGGGGTAGATATTTTGGCGGTAGGCCAAAAATTTGGAAATGTGGAGGGAAACTTTGCGCGCGGTGCCGCCGGACACCATTCACTTTGAACGATTGTGTGCAACGCAAACGATTCTTATGCTTTATGCGCATGGCATGAGTTTGATAATTCAAATTTTGGTGGAAATTTCCTCGGGTACGTTATTGCATAATTTAACATCGCCTGCTAATTTGGGCACACAAAAGAGCGTACAACACATAGACCACACTTACTGAATCAAGCAATTTTAGTAACTAAACAGAGCTAGTTGACCTAAACATTGCTCTAACAATAGACCAACATAAAAAATAAAGTCTAAGTACGCATAATTTTAACAAATCCGCCGTCGCACTGGCCTTTGCATCGCCGGTGTGAGATGAGATGTCGATGTCTTGTCCTGACAAAATGCCGCCGTTGGTGGACTCCGCGTCCCCCCTGCTGAAGTCGACCGCATCCTTGTCCTCATCCTTGGCGCCGTCCTCAAGGTTGTAGTACTCGTAGTAGTGTCTGCGCCATACCTCGTGTTGGTACTCCACCACTGATTCCTCGACGGATAGACTCTTCTCTACCTCAACCTCGGCCACGCGCAACTTCTCCTCCCAACACTCCTCGATCTCCGCCGCCTTCTGCATCTCGAGCTCCCGCTCGGCGATCTCATGAGGAAGCTATTGGGGAAATTAGTATTTCAAAAATTTACCTACGATCACACAAGATCTATCTAGGAGAAGCATAGCAACGAGCGGGGAGTGTGTGTCTACGTACCCTCGTAGACCGTAAGCGGAAGCGTAAACTGACACGGTTGATGTAGTCGAACATCTTCGATCCAACCGATCAAGTACCGAACGCACGACACCTCCGTGATTTGCACACGTTCAGCTCGGTGACATACTCGAACTCTAGATCCAGCTGAGGCTGAGGGAGAGTTTCGTCAGCACAACGACATGGTGATGGTGATGATGAAGTTACCGACGCAGGGCTTCGCCTAAGCACTACGACAATATGACCGAGGTGTGTTTCTATGGAGGGGGGCACCGCACACGGCTAAAACAATTGTCAACTTGTGTGTTCTAGGGTGCCCCCTTCCCCCGTATATAAAGGAGCAAGGGGGAGGCCGGCCAGCCCTATAGGGTGCGCCCAAGGGCGGCAATCCTACTCCTAGTAGGACTTGGACCCCCCCGCCCCTTTCCTAGTCCTACTAGGAGAAGAAGGAAGGAGAGGGGAAGGAGAAGGAAGGAGGGGGCGCCGCCCCTCCCCCTAGTCCAATTCAGACTAGGCCCATGGGGGGCATCCAACCCTTGGCTGCTCCCTCTCTCTCCCTTAAGGCCCAATAAGGCCCATAACTTCTCAGGTGGTTCAGATAACCCTTCCGACACTCCAATAAATACCCGATACACCTCGGAACCATTCCGGTGTCCGAATATAGTCATCCAATATATAAATCTTTATGCCTCGACCATTGTGAGACTCCTCGTCATGTCCGTGATCTCATCCAGGACTCTGAACTACCTTCGGTACAATAAAACACATAAACTCACAATACCGATCATCATCGAACGTTAAGCATGTGGACCCTATGGGTTCAAGAACTATGTAGACATGACCGAGACTCATCTCCGGTCAATAACCAATAGCAGAAACTAGATGCTCATATTGGTTCCTACATATTCTACAAAGATCTTTATCAGTCAAACCGCATAACAACATACGTTGTTCCCTTTGTGATCGGTATGTTACTTGCCCGAGATTCGATCGTGGTATCATCATACCTAGTTCAATATCGTTACCGGCAAGTCTCTTTACTCATTCCATAATGCAACATCCCGTAACTAAATCATTAGTCACATTGCTTCCAAGGCTTATAGTGATGTGCATTACCGAGAGGGCCCAGAGATACCTCTCCGACAATTGGAGTGACAAATCCTAATCTCGATCTATGCCAACTCAACAAATACCTGATACCTCTCCAACATTTTTCGACAATTTCGAGCTTTGTAGATAGTAACACTACTAACAGCGTCCGTCTTCCTCTTGAAGATCCATTTATTCTCAATGACTCACTGATCATCGGGCAAGTCAATCAAAGTCCATACTTTGTTCTCATACATGGATCCCATCTCAAATTTCATGGCCTTAAGCCATTTCGCGGAATCTGGACTCATCATCGCTTCCTCATAGTTCGTAGGTTCGTCATGGTCTAGTAACATGGCTTCTAAAACATGATTACCGTACCACTCTAGTGCGTAACGTACTCTGGTTGACCTACGAGGTTCGGTAGTATCTTGATATGAAGTTTCATGATCATCATCATTAACTTCCTCACTATTTGGTGTAGGCTATGTGATGAACCATTTTCCAATTCAGGAGAAGGTACAACTACCTCATCAAGTTCTACTTTCCTCCCACTCACTTCTTTCGAGAGAAACTCCTTCTCTAGAAAGGATCCATTCTTAGAAATAGATAACTTTCCTTCAGATCTGTGATAGAAGGTGTACCCAACAGTTTCCTTTGGGTATCATATGAAGACACATTTTGCCGATTTGGATTCGAGCTTATCAGGTTGAAACTTTTTCACATAAGCGTCGCAACCCCAAACTTTAAGAAACGACATCTTAGGTTTCTTGCCAAACCACAATTCATATGGTGTCATCTCAACGGATTTAGATGGTGCCCTATTTACCGTGAATGCAATTGTCTCTAATGCATAACCCTAAAACGATAGTAGTAATTCGGTAAGAGACATCATAGATCGCACCATATTTAATAAAGTACGGTTATGACATTCGGACACACCATTATGCGGTGGTGTTCCAGGTGGCATGAGTTTGTGAAACTATTCCACATTGTTTTAATTGAAGGCCAAACTCATAACTCCAATATTCGCCTCTGCGACCAGATCATAGAAACTTTATTTTCTTGTTACGGTGATTCTCTACTTCACTCTGAAATTCTTTGAACTTTTTAAATGTTTCAGACTTGTGTTTCATCAAGTAGATATACCCATATCTGCTCAAATCATCTGTGAAGGACAGAAAATAATGATACCCGCCGCGAGCCTTAACACTCAACAGACCGCATACATCGGTATGTATTATTTCCGATAAGTTAGTGGCTCGCTCCATTGTTTCGGAGAACGGAGTTTTAGTCATCTTGCCCATGAGGCATGTTTCGCAAGCATCAAATGATTAATAGTCAAGTGATTCCAAAAACCCATCAGCATGGAGTTTCTTCATGCTCTTTACACCAATATGACCTAAACGGTAGTGCCACAAATATGTTGCACTATCATTATCAATTTTGCATCTTTTGGCATCAATATTATGAATATGTGTATCACTATGATTGAGATTCAATAAACCATTTATTTTGAGTGTATGACCATAGAAGGTTTTATTCATGTAAATAGAACAACAATTATTCTTTGACTTAAATGGATAACCGTATTGCAATAAACATGATCAAATCATATTCATGCTCAATGCAAACACCAAATAACATTTATTTTAGGTTCAACACTAATCCCGAAGGTAAAGGGAGTGTGCGATGGTGATCTTATCATCCTTGGAATCATTTCCAACACACATCGTAACCTTTCCCTTAACTTGTCTCTATTTATTTTGTAACTCTTATTTCAAGTTACTACTCTTAGCAACTGAACTAGTATCAAATACCGAGGGGTCGCTAGAAACACTAGTAAAATACACATGAATAACATGTATATCTAATATACCTTTGTTAACTTTGCCATCCTTCTTATCCACCAAGTATTTGGGGTAGTTTTGCTTCCAGTGACCATTCACTTTGTAGTAGAAGCACTCAGTTTCAGGCTTAGGTCTAGCTTTGGGTTTCATCACGGGAGTGGCAACTTGCTTGCCATTCTTTCTTGAAGTTTCCTTTCTTTTCCTTTACCCTTTTTATTGAAACTAGTGGTCTTGTTAACCATCAAAACTTGATGCTCTTTCTTGATTTCTACCTTCGCTGATTCTATCATCGCGAAGAGCTCGGGAATCATTTTTGTCATCCCTTGCATATTATAGTTCATCACGAAGTTCCAGTAACTTGGTGATAGTGACTAGAGAACTCTATCAATCACTATCTTATCTAGAGGATTAACTCCCACTTGATTCAAGTGATTGTAGTACTCAGACATTCTGAGCACATGCTCACTGGTTGAGATATTCTCCTCCATCTTGTAGGCAAAGTACTTGTCAGAGGTCTCATACCTCTCGACACGGACAAAAGTCTGAAATACTAATTTCAACTCTTGGAACCTCTTATATGCTCCATGGCGTTCAAAACGTTTTTGAAGTCCCGGTACTAGGCCGTAAAGCATGGTGCACTAAACTATCAAGCAGTCATCATACCGAGCTTGCCAAACATTCATAACGTCTGCATCTGCTCCTGCAATAGGTCCATCACCTAGCGGTGCATCAAGGACATAATTCTTCTATGTAGCAATGAGGATAATCCTTAGATCACGGACCCAATCCACATCATTGCTACTATCATCTTTCAACTCATTTTTCTCTAGGAACATATCAAAATAAATGGGGAGCTACATCGTAAGCTATTGATCTACAACATAGATATGCAAATACTATCAGGACTAAGTTCATGATAAATTGAAGTTCAATTATTCATATTACTTAAGAACTCCCACTTAGATGGACATCCCTCTAGTCATCTAAGTGATCACGTGATCCAAATCAACTAAACCATGTCCGATCATCACGTGAGATGGAGTAGGTTTCAATGGTGAAAATCACTATGTTGATCATATCTATTATATGATTCACGCTCGACCTTTTGGTCTCAGTGTTCTGAGGCCATATCTGCATATGCTAGGCTTGTCAAGTTTAACCCGAGTATTCTTCGTGTGCAAAACTGGCTTGCACCCGTTGTATGTGAACGTAGAGCTTATCACACCCGATCATCACATGGTGTCTTGGCACGACGAACTGTATAGCAATGGTGCATACTCAGGGAGAACACTTATACCTTGAAATTTAGTGAGAGATCATCTTATAATGCTACCGCCGTACTAAGCAAAATAAGATGCATAAAAGATAAACATCACATGCAATCAAAATATGTGACATGATATGGCCATCATCATCTTGTGCCTTTGATCTCCATCTTCAAAGTACTATCATGATATCCATCGTCACTAGCATGACACCATGATCTCCATCATTTTGATCTTTATCAACATGCCATCACATGGTCGTCTCGCCAACTATTGCTTTTGCAACAATTGCTATCGCATAGCGATAAAGTAAAGAATTTATATGGCACTTGCATCTTATGCAATAAAGAGACAACCATAAGGCTCTTGCCAGTTGCCGATAACTTTAATAAAACATGATCATCTCATACAACAATTTATATCTCATCACGTCTTGACCATATCACCTCACAACATGCCCTGCAAAAACAAGTTAGACGTCCTCTACTTTGTTGTTGCAAGTTTTACGTGACTGCTACGGGCTTAGCAAGAACCGTTCTTACCTACGCATCAAAAACCACAACGCGATATAGTGATTTCTTTTTGATCTTTAGAAATAACCCTGTTCATTGAATCCGATTCAACTAAAGTTGGAGAAACTGACACCCGCCAGCCACCTGTGTGCAAAGCACGTCGGTAGAACCATTCTCATGAACGCGGTCATGTAATGTCAGTCCAGGCCGCTTCATCCAACAATACCGCCGAATCAAGAAACAACTAGTGACGGCAAGCAATATGTATATACCCATGCCCACAACTCCTTTGTGTTCTACTCGTGCATTTAACATCTACGCATAGACCTGGCTCGGATGCCACTGTTGGGGAACATAGTATTTCAAAAATTAGCCTACGATCATGCAAGATCTATCTAGGAGAAGCATAGAAACGAGCGGGGAGAGTGTGTCTACGTACCCTCGTAGACCGTAAGCGAAAGCGTTAAGTAACGCGGTTGATGTAGTCGAACGTCTTCGCAATCCAACCGATCAAGTACCGAATGCACGGCACCTCCGCGATGTGCACACGTTCAGTTCGGTGACGCCCCTCGAACTCTAGATTGAGCTGAGGCCGAGGGAGAGTTTCGTCAGCACAACGGCGTGGTGACGGTGATGATGAAGTTACTGCCGCAGAGCTTCTCCTAAGCACCAAGACAATATGACTGAGGTGTGTTTCTGTGGAGGGGGCCACTGCACACGGCTAAAACAATTGTCAACTTGTGTGTTCTAGGGTGCCCCCTACCCCCGTATATAAAGGAGCAAGGGGGAGGCCGGTCGGCCCTATAGGGCGCGCCCAAGGGGGGCAATCCTACTCCTAGTAGGAGTTGGACCCCCGCTTTCCTAGTCCTACTTGGAGAAGAAGGAAGGAGAGGGGAAGGAGAAGGAAGGAGGGGGCGCCGCCCCTCCCCTAGTCCAATTCGGACTAGGCCCATGGGGGGGTGGCCAGCTCTTGGCTGCTCCCTCTCTCTCCCTTAAGGCCCAATAAGGCCCATAACTTCCCCGGTGGTTTCGGTAACCCTTCCGACACTCTGATAAATACCCAATACACCTCGGAACCATTTTGGTGTCCGAATATAGTTATCCAATATATCAATCTTTATGTCTCGACCATTTCGAGACTCCTTGTCATGTACGCGATCTCAATCGGGACTCTGAACTACCTTTGGTACATCAAACCACATAAACTCGTAATATCGATCGTCATCGAACGTTAAGCATGCGGACCCTATGGGTTCAAGAACTATGTAGACATGACCGGGTCTCATCTCCGGTCAATAACCAATAGCGGAACCTGGATGCTCATATTGGTTCCTACATATTCTACGAAGATCTTTATCGGTAAAACCACATAACAACTAGTGGCTTCTCTCGAGAAAAATAGCAAACGGTGGGTAAATGAATTACTGTTGGGAAATTTATAGAACTTCAAATAATCATGATGATATCCAGGCAATGATCATTATATAGGCATCACATCCAAGGCTCTCGAGAAATACGAGGCTATAAGCAATCATGCATATAAGAGATCAAAGAAACTCAAATAACTTTCATGGATAAAAAGAGATAGCTCTGATCATAAACTCAAAGTTCATCAGATCCCAACAAACACACCGCAAAAAGAGTTATGTCATATGGATCTCCAAGAGACAATTGTATTGAGAATCAAACGAGAGAGAGGAAGCCATCGAGCTACTACGGACCCGAAGGTCTACAAAGAACTACTCACGCATCATCGGAGAGGCACCAATGGAAGTGGTGAACCCCTCCATGATGGTGTCTAGATTGGATCTGGACTCTGCGGTGGCTGGATATGATTTTCATCGACTCCCCTAGGGTTTCTGGAATATTGGGGTATTTATAGAGCAAAGAGGCGGTCCATGGGCACCCGAGGTGGGCACAACCCACCAGCGCATGCCTGGGCGCCCTGGTGGGTTGTGCCCCCCTCGGAGCACCCCCAGGCACTTCTCTAGCCCACTGGATGTCTTCTAGTCCAATAAAATCCACAAAAAGTTTCGTTGCGTTTGGACTCCACTTGATATTGATTACCTGCGATGTAAAAAACATGCAAAAAACAACAACTGACACTTGGCACTATGTCAATAGGTTAATACCAAGATATAAAATGACTATAAAATGATTACAAAACATCCAAGAATGATAATATAACAGCATGGATCAATCAAATTTTTTAGATATATTGGAGATGTATCAGCATCCCCAAGCTTAATTCCTGCTCGTCCTCTAGTAGGTAAATGATAAAAATAGAATTTTTGATGTGGAATGCTGCCTAACATGTCATCTCATATTATTTTGTTTATACCATGGACATTTGTACTTTTACATTGTTCAAAGCAATAGTCTAGTTTTGACATGATAAGTTAGATACTCAAGCATACCAACAAACAACCATGTCTTTCAAAATATCAACGCTAAAATAAGTTGTCCCAATCCCATCATGCTCAATCATTGATCCATTCATGAAACACACTCGCATGTTAGCTACACTCAATGCTCAAGTATGATCATAGTGCCCCTAGTTGGTGCTTTTATAAGAGAAGATGGAGACTCAAATAAAAATTGCATAAAGTAAAAGAAAGGCCCTTCACAGAGGGAAGTAGGGATTTGCAAAGGTGCCAGAGCTTAAAGCGAAAATTGAGAGATAAAAACATTTTGAGAGGCATACTTTTCCCACCAACGAAAATGACTTAGAGTTCCCAACACTTTCCATGCTAGATATATCATAGGCGGTTCCCAAACAAAATAAAAGTTTATTCCTTTTTCCACCATACTTTCACTTTCCATGGCTAACCGTATCCATGCGTGTCTTCCATACCAACACTTTCCAAGGAATTTATTATTTGACAACATAACGTAAATTCATTTTTCTTTTTGGGACTAGGCATCCCTAATACCTTTGCCTTACTCTCGTGCAATGACAAGTGAATAAACACTCATCGTGAGAATAACACATCTAGCATGGAAAATATTAGCCATCCCCCACCGCCTCGCGAGCGGTATGAGCACACAAAAGAGAAATTTATTTTGAATATTAGAGATGACACAAACAAATTTGCTTAGAACGGCAAAAGAGTACCACAAATAGGTAGGTATAGTGGACTCATGTGGCAAAACTGGTTTAAAGGATTTTGGATGCACAAGTAGTGATCATACTTAGTGCAAAATGAAGGCTAGAAAAAGATTGAGAAGCGACCAGCCAAGAAACGAATAATCTCATAAGAGAGCATTAAGCATAATTAACACCGAATAATGCACCACAAGTAGGATGTAACTTCATTATGTAACTATTGACTTTCGTGCGTGCATAGGGAATCACAAACCTTAACACCAATATTCTTACTAAAGCATAGTTACTCACCAAAATGACTCACATATTACTATCTCCATATCGCAAAACTAATGCAAGGAATCAAGTTTTAATATCCAATGATCTTCATGAAAGTTTTTATTATATCCTTCTTGGATATCTATCACTTTGGGACTAATTTTCATGTGTTGCTTTTGATAAGCTCAAACAAATATAAGTGAAGATCATGAGCATAATATTTCTTTCTCTCAAATTATTTTAAGTGAAGCAAGAGAGAATTTATTGAAAATTTTACTAACTCTCAAATAAATCTAAGTGAAGCAAGAGAGCATTTGTTCAAAAATACTAAAGCACACAGTGCTAAAAAAAGATATAAGTGAAGCACTAGAGCAAATCCATAGCTCATAAAAATTTAAGTGAAGCATAGTGAGCAAATCTAACAAGTCATGACATAATTTTGGCTCTATCAAATAGGTGTGTCCAGCAAGGGATCAAGACTAAAAACACAAAGCAAAACAAGCAAAGACTCATATCATAGAAGACGCTCCAAGCAAAACACATAGTATGTGACGAATAAAAATATAGCTTCGAGTAAAATACTGATGGTTGTTAGAAGAAAGAGGGGATGCCACTCGGGGGCATCCCCAAGCTTAGTTGCTTGCTTCTCTTTGGATAATAGCTTAGGGTACCGTGGGAATCCCCAAGCTTAGGCTCTTCTTACACCTTATTCCTTCATCCATCGTAAGATAACCCAAAACTTGAAAACTTCAATCACACAAAACTCAACAAACCTTTGTGAGATCCGTTAGTATAAGAAAATAAATCACTACTATAAGTGTTGTTGCAAACCAATTCATATTTTATTATTGCATTATATATACTATATTCCAAATTTTCTATGGCAAAAACTCATCAAAGAAAACCATAGAATCATCAAAACAAGCACACAACACAAAGAAAACAAAATCTGTCAAAAATAGAAAAGTCTGTAGCAATCTGTATATTAATCTTCTGCAAAAAGATTTGGTTTTTTATTGCTCTCTTCTTAGAAATGAGAATTGTTTTCGTGAGTGCAAACGTTTTTGTTTTTCAGCAAGATCAAACAACTATCACCCAAGAAGATCCTAAAGGCTTTACTTGGCACAAAGACTAATTAAAACATTAAAGACACAATCAAAACAGTAGCATAATTGTGCTAACACTCAAGAATAGGAACCAAAAAGCAAAAATAAATTTTATTCATTGGTTTGCCTCCCAACAAGCGCTATTGTTTCATGCCCCTAGCTAGGCATAAGATTTCAATGATGCTCACATAAAAGACAAGAATTGATCGAAGTACAAAGAGAGCATCCTGATACATGTGACAAACACATTTAAGTCTAACATAATTCCTATGCATAGGAATTTTATAAGCGAACAAATTATCAAGATAAGAAACACCTAACATATGCAAAGAGGAATAAAACCTTAACGAACTCAACATAACCAGATGTAACTTAGTAACATGAAAATTTCTACAACCATATTTTCCTCTCTCGTAATAATTACATGTAGGATCATAATCAAATTCAACAATATAACTATCACATAACATATTCTCTTCAAGATCCACATGCATGCAAAGTTGACATTCTTCCAAAATAGTGGGATTATCATCAAATAAAATCATGACCTCTCCAATCCCACTTTTATCAAAAATTTCATAAGGTTGAACACTCTCCAAATATGTGAGATTATTTTTAGCTAAAGTTGACACTCTTCCAAACCCACTTTTAATATTATTGCAAGCATAATCATCATAAGATTTAAATAAATTTTCAAGATCATAAGAATCATTATCACCCCAATCATGATCATTGCAACAAGTAGTGGACATAGCAAAACACGCATACCCAAGCTTGGGGTTTTGCATATTATTAGCACAATTGACATTAATAGAATTTATAGTACAATCATTGAAATCATGATTTTCATCTAAGGAGCTATCATGAATCACTTCATCACAACTTTCAGATTCATAAATCTCAAGAAAAATTTCATAAAGATATGCTAGTGAACTCATTTCACTAACAATAGGTTCATCATAATTGGATCTCTTGAAAAGATTAGCAAGTGGATGAGGATCCATATCAATAGATTTTTAGCAAGCGAAGATGCAAGCAAGTAGAAGACACATGGCACACAAGCAAAGAAGAGATCTGACGAGAAAACGACGCACGAAAAAGAGGGCAAATAAAACAACAATTTTTTGTGAAGCGGGGGAGAGGAAAACAAGAGGCAAATGACAAATAATGTAAATTGCAAGGGGATGAGATTTGTGATTAGGAACCTAGTAGATGTTGATGATGTCTCCCTGGCAACGGCGCCAGAAATTCCTTTTGATGTCTGCCAGAACTACGTCGGTATTTCTCCAAAGAGGAAGGGATGATGCAGCACAGCGACGGTAGGTATTTCCCTTAGTGATGAGTCCAAGGTTATCGAACCAGTAGGATAACCAAGCAACACTAAGTAAACAGCACCTGCACACAAATAAAAAATTCCCGCAACCCGACGTATGAAAGGGGTTGTCAATCCCTTTCGGGTTGCGGTGCCACAAATTGGCAAATAGACGTGAGAGAGTTGTAAATATTGATAGATAGAACGCCAAATAAAATAAATTGCAGAAAATTATTTTTGGGTTTAATAGATCTGGAAATAAAAGGCAAATAAAAAAGATCACAAAGGCAAATAATATGAGAAAGAGACCCGGGGGCCATAGGTTTCACTAGTTGCTTCACTCGAGAAAAATAGCAAACGGTGGGTAAACGAATTACTGTTGGGCAATTGATAGAACTTCAAATAATCATGACGATATCCAGGCAATGATCATTATATAGGCATCACGTCCAAGATTAGTAGATCGACTCCTGCCCGCACCTACTACTATTACTCCACACATCGACCACTATCCAGCATGCATCTAGTGTTTTAAGTTCATGGAGAAACGGGGTAATGCAATAAGAACGATGAAATGATATAGACAAGATCTATTTATGTTGAAATAGACCCCATTGTTTTATCCTTAGTAGCAACAATACATACGTGTCGGTTCCCCTTCTGTCATTGGGATCAAGCATTGTAAGATCGAACCCACTACAAAGCACCTCTTCCCATTGCAAGATAAAAGATCAAGTTGGCCAAACAAAACCCAAATATCGGAGAAGAAATACGAGGCTATAAGCAATCATGCATATAAGAGACCAAAGAAACTCAAATAACTTTCATGGATAAAAGAGATAGATCTGATCATAAACTCAAAGGTCACCGGATCCCAACAAACACACCGCAAAAAGAGTTACATCATATGGATCTCCAAGGGACCATTGTATTGAGAATCAAACGAGAGAGAAGAAGCCATCTAGATACTAACTACGGACCCGAAGGTCAACAAAGAACTACTCATGCATCATCGGAGAGGCGCCGATGGAAGTGGTGAACCCCTCTGTGATGGTGTCTAGATTGGATCTGGTGCTTCTGGACTCTGCAGCGGCTGGAATAGGTTTTCATCGACTCCACTAGGGTTTCTGGAATATTGGGGTATTTATAGAGAAAAGAGGCGGTCCGGGGGCATCCTAGGTGGGCACAACCCACCAGGGCGCCAATAAATACTACCTTGCTCACGTCATCCCGCCTGCATTCTCATCTACATCCTCCCTCGCTCGCCCCCCTCTCTCTCAAATCTCTGCCATGGCGCCGCCGGGGTGCCCACGCGCCGATGAGGAGTAGCTGCCCCCCGAGAACGCTCACTCAAATAGCGGCGACGAGGACCCCTACGCGCCGCCGGACGAGGTTGCGCCGGAGCCCCCAACTTTGGATTGGTTCTGGGGCCAGTACAATCTTTGTCTGTGGAAGTCGATGCCACCGGCTGAGAAAGCGAGGCAAGTGGCATTCAAGAAGGAGATGGCGGAGGAGGAAGCCAGGTACCAGGCGGCCTGTGAAGCCCGTGATGTCGCCTGAAAAAAGGAGGTGGTGGAGCTTTGGGGGCGGGTGCGTTGTTGTGCGGAGGAGGTGTACGAAGACGGGTACTTCACGAGGAAGGTCAAAGGCGTTGGGCGCCTCTTCGCTGCGTGGAGGTGGACCGATAAGCTCCAGCGTGCCACCAACGAGGAGCTCCGGTGGGCGCCCAACGAAATGGCAAGATCGTGCATGGTCGTCCGCCAGTGAGAGGCAGATCAGTACGTCAAGCGCTGCGAGGCGGAGGAGGCGGAGTACTGCCTCCACATGGGGAGACGCCGCATACCAGGGAGCTGCTGGCGAGGGGCTGCCAGAATACTGGCCCTAGGAGGGATTATTAGTTTTAGTATTGTTCGTTTTCAATTTTATGCATTGTACCTAGTAGTCAAGTATCATCACGTATATGTGATGATATTATATATATATATATATTCTGTGATGAACTAATAAACAATTAATATATATATTATGAATTCCAGGTTCTATCTTTTTTTGTATACTAATTTGAATCTAGCTGTTATCATCCACATATACAGAATGGAAAGCGTATATACACACATTGAAACAGAACATATAAGAACGGAAAACAGAGTACCCACATTGAAACAGAGAAATAAATAGAGCAATACTATGGTTGCTGTGAATACATAGATATCCACGTCAAAACGACTCAACAAAATAAAATGCGTCCATGAGGCCATGACCAGCAGCCCTTGCCTACGGTAGCTCTTGGCTCTGCCTGAACTCGTGCAGGCATTCGTACAAGCGGTCAACACACTTGCGGTACATCTAGAGCGCTATCTCGAGCTCCAAGTTGGCTATTTCATCAGAGATCTCAAGCTCAAGGATGTGACGGCCATGTTCCTCTACTGCGCCCAGGTGGACACCTAGGCCAAGGAGGCGGTCGAGCCTACTGACCAGCGCGTTGGGATCGAGCAGGCTGTGGACAAGGCGAACAACGCGACCCATGCGAACGGCATGGCGGGCGTCCGGTGCAAGTACAGCGCAGCTGGCCTCTGGTGCAAGTACAGTGCAGAGGGCCTCTGCCCACTCCTGGCGAGGAATGGGGGTACTGATGGGATGTGTACGCAGTTGCCATGCTGTGTCGACAACAGGAAAGCGACATTGGATCCGCTCTTGCTGTGCAGCACTTCAACGGTCTCGCCGTGCGGCAAGTCGCAGCCTATCGGTGTGGATGTGCCTAGCTTGCTCTGTGGCGCGCCATTGATCATGTTGTGCGGTGAGCTATAGCCTCTCCGTGCTAACATGCCTATCTTGATCCGCGGTACTGAAGTGCCATGCGCCAAGGGTCTGCTCAACCCTGGCGATGACGCGCATCACGGCGTCGTCCATCGTGTTGCCCGGGAGCGCCTCAACCTCGATGGGCCGTGGCACCTGCTCGTTTTCCTTGTCGACGAGGTTGATGGCAGAGGCAGCGCTTTGGTGGGTTGGCATGCTTGGAAAAGGTGGATGTGCTACAGGCTGCGCTTGTTGCCTCTGTGCGTCGCCCGCCGCCTAGGTGTATGCACAATATTGCTGGCTGGCGAGAAACCAGTGGGGAAATGGCGGGAAATGGTGGCGTGTTCATAAAATGCCATCAATTAATGGAAACTTACAATAGAAGGAACATCGAGCTAGCACAAGAAGTAGATGATGATCATATGACCATTTATCCTAGTTAATTATGCATGTAATAGTTTACTTTGGTGTGTGAAAATGTCATGTGTTTATTAGCCACTTATGTAATTGGATGTTTACCTCGTATTACACACATCTTGTTTATGTGAAATGTTTCTGTCCTCTTGGCTCAACACAAACAGTTTATCAGAATGAACTGTATGCCCTCCATTGCACACACCTTGATCTGGTTGACCATTTATGTTGCGTTGCCTAATCAAAAACAGTTCATCCGAGTGAATCATATGCCTATCACACACACCTTGATCCAGCTGACCGTTTCTGTTGTGTTGCCTAATCACAAATAGTTCATCCGAGTGAACTGTAAGCTGTATATCGCACACACCTTCATCTGGCTACCCGTTTCTTTTGTTCTGCCACATCGCAAACAGTTAATTGAACTGAACTGTATGCCCTATATCGCACACGCAACTAAAATCTCAACTGTGTTTGATGCATCCGTCATTGCAAACGTTTTGCACCTTTTTTGTGATTTTTTACACCACCGTTTGTGATTAATGCATGGGTACATTTTGTTTTTGCCACTCTAGTTTTTGGCCACTTTGTCGGTGTTCTGGGACCGGGGTTGCCTAGACTTGCCTTCCTGCGACCCGTGGCGTGGCTCCATCAGCGGCCCTGTACGGCCCAGTTCGGCAGCAACAACACAAGACCCTCGCGAGGGGCCATGCCTCGCGAGGCAGATGACACCAAGACCTCCCTGGGGGCGGCCTCACTAGGCTGGCTCCCGAGGAGCGCAAATATCTATGCAGGGTGCACCTCACGAGGCTCACATGACGTGAGCCATGACGACCAAGGCCAGGCGGGCGCCAGCGGGCGTAGTGTACCACTTTCCTCTTTGGTGCTAAGGAGGCAAGCGCAGGCGCGGGGTCTCGAGGCATCAGGCAAAGGTTTCCATATCTGTGCAACAAGACCAAGACCGCTAGGATGGCAGGATGGAGTTCATCGCGGAGCCCACGACAGCGTCACCACCAGATCCTTTTGCAGGCGAAGACTACTTTTGTCAAGATAACTTGTACTAGTTGTCTTCCTTCGAAATTGGCCGTTGTGGGATCCCTTCCGACCAACATTTGAGAAGAGGACCAAGTCCACTATAAATAGGACTTAGCACCACCATAGAGGGGGGATCATTCAGACCATCTTCTCACCCACCAGCTCGTTGAGCTCAAGAACAACTCACCTCCTGAGGTTGTTCATCCTCTGTACTAGTTCATCCTCAGGCCCTCAAGGCAATCCACCACAAAGATGGAGTAGGGTATTACACCGCAAGGTAGCCCGAACCAGGATAAATCGTTGTGTCTCTCGTTCTTTGAGTTCATCGAGTGTAGCTATGGAATCATTGGGCCGGCAAGCCGGGGAGTAGGAGTTGCTCTCGCCACGCGCATCGCCCAGACGACGCCCGTCGGTGGGCCTCCCATTGTTCTCCATCAGCAACCGCCAACGCCGTCACCGGCCTGGCGGGGCATGAGCGGCAAGCTTCATCGCAGCATCCCTCTGTGCGGCGGGAC
>NC_041382.1:414967788-415043638 GCF_002162155.2 Triticum dicoccoides
CTCAGTGAACGCGCAGGCCCCGTTGCTCATGGCTCGTGAGCTCCTGCACTACCGCCCCGTTGACGACCTCTACGAAGACTAGCTAGACCTCATCACCGAGCTGGTCAGCGCGGCTGGGGGCTCGCTTGCACCGTCCCTCTCGCTGCCTCGTCCGCCGCCTGCTGCAGGGTACGTAGCCCATGGAGCACCTCCACCACCTCCTCGTCAGGACATCGCCCTCGGCCCAAGACCCGTGGCCCCTCGGCGCGACTCACCGCGCCAGGCGCCCACGCGTGAAGAAGAAAGCTACCGAGAGGTCCAGCGGCCGCAAGAAGGTGCTCCAGCGCTTCCTCCATCAACATGTTAAGACCGCACGCAGCCTGCAGCGGTGGTGTGCGAGCGCCAAGATCAGGCTCCACCTCCGCGATGGGCCCCGGTGACCACAACGGGCTGTCGCGCCTTCACCCCAAGCTACGTAGCGTCATCTGGCCAGGCAAGTTCAAGCCTGACCTGCCTCCACGCTATGACGGCACTCCCGACCCTGCGGAGTTCCTATAGGTCTACGAGTTGAGCATCGAGGTGGCCAGCGGCGACGAGAAGGTCATGGTGAACTGGTTCTCCATGGCCCTCAAGGACGGCGCGCGCTCGTGGCTCCTGAATCTGCTCGCGGGATCGGTCTCCTCCTGGGGTGAGATATGCAGACGCTTTGCCGCCAACTTCCAAGGTACTCGCGATCGCCCGCCTGCCACGGGTGACCAGCAGAGCATCAAGAAACAGCCTAGGGAGACACTGCAGAAGTACATCCAACGCTTCAATAGCGTTCGCCTCAAGATCCCCAAGGTTTCTGACGAAGCCATCATCTCGGCGTTCTCCGTTGGCGTCCGCGATGTCAAGATGAGGGAGGAGCTCGCCATCCAAGAGGACTTGTGCACGGCCCTGGAGATGTTCAACATGGCTACCAAGTGCACGAGGGCCGAGGAGGGGCATCTATCCCTCCTCGAGCTCCTAGCTACCGACCCAGAAGACAAGACGACCAAAGTCAAGGACGTGAAGCGCAAGGGGGCTGCCATGCTCATGGCCGAACCAGAGATGAAGCGCGGCTGTGACCACCCAGACTCGTCCAAGGGCAGCCGTCCATTCTGCGTCTTCCACAATGTACACAACCACAACACCAATGACTATCGGGAGCTCAGGGCCATCCGCGACGGGTGCCTCGGTTGACGCCCTGAGCGCAATGACCAAGGCTACGACTGCGGAGGAGGCATAAGAGGAGGACGTTGGGACGACCGCGGCCCCCGCCAAGAGTGGCGTGACCAGCCTCGTGAGGATCGCTGGCAAGGCCAGCCTCGCGAGGGCGACTGGAGAGACCAGCCTCGTGAGGACCGTCCTCAGGGCAACGCTAGCCTCCCTCCGCTGCCACCACCACCAAGAAGGAATGACGACCACCACCAGGACAAGGGGGCTGGGGGCTTCCAGGGCCTCACGCCATCGTCCTACATCTTGGGTGGCGCTCAGGCCCCAGCCTCCCACCGCATCTTCAAGCACTTCGCTCATGAGGTGAACGCGGCCCTTCCCAGGCTCGAGGCCATGCGCCCGCTTAGGTGGTCCAAGTAAACCATCACCTTTAGCTCGTCCGACCAGCTCAAGTGCGCGGCAACTGCCGACGCTCTCCCAATGCTCTGCTCGTCTGTTATCAGCAATGTCCTTGTCACCAAGACCCTCATCGACGGGGCGCGGGGTTCAATGTTCTTTCCATCGAGACGTTCGACCGCCTCCAAGTGTCGTATGATCAGCTGCAGCCCACCAAGCCTTTCTCAGGAGTGACCGATGGCTCCACCACCCCGATAGGGCAGATCCGCCTCCCTGTCACCTTCGGCCAGTGCGACAACTACCGCACCGAGCTCATTGACTTCAACGTCGCTCACATCCGCCTCCCGTACAACGCCATCCTTGGGTATCCAGCCCTGTCCAAGTTCATGGTAGTGACCCACCATGGCTACAATGCCCTCAAGATGCTAGGGAGCCACGGCATCATCGCGATCGCCTGCGACGAGAAGGACGCGGTGTGCTCCCTCGAGCGCGCCTACTAGGCTGCGGCAGTGGATGACCCAGACAACGAAGGCGCCATCTACCCTACTGAGGCTGTCCCCAAGAAGAAAAAGCAGCTACTCTGCCAAGAGCCTCAGGAGAGCGGCGTCTCCGATGGCACAACCTCGGGACCAGCGCCCACAGATGGGGCGCCTCCCTCTCTCGCATAGGAAGGCGCGCCAGGCACCCTCCTCAGGCTGGGCTCTCTCCTAGAGGGCCTCTAACTTGGCCAATGTCATGAGGGAGGCGCTCGGGCACCACGTGGAGGCATGCTTCGCCGCACGCTTCCCTCACGAGGGCACTAGGCACAAGGTGCCAGGTGCTTAGGATTTCATCACCAAGATGACCGAGGAGCTTTAAGAAACAAGAGCCATGCGCGGCAACCGCCGCCCACCACCTGGTGCAGCTCCTTGTCCTGGCGAGGACAACGAGCTGCGCATCTGCGTTAACATCCCTGGGCTCAACAGAGCCACAGCTCAGCAGCGCTTCTGGCCTTCGCACGCTGGTCGATGTGAGGGCCCACCTCATGGCTATGTTCACATGCCCTTTGGCTTGTCGAACGCGGCTACCACCTTCCAGCGTCGCCTACGAAGCATCGTGGTTGCTCAAGAGGCCAGGTACCACGCGGTCCTGGAGGAGGTAGCAACAGTCCTTCGCGAACCTCCAGAGCCTCCCGAGGTTCAACGCCATGGCAGCTAGTGAGGAGCAACCTCCTCAGGGCGCATCTTCAGCTACTTCAACATCTCTCCAGCAACGGCACCAGGTGACATTTTCCAGTTTATTCAGTTGGGGGAACCCCTCGGGCTGCATCATCCCCATGTTGCATGGGCCTGTCCCTGCGGTGCCTATCCTTTTTGCATCTTTAGTTTACCTTATTGGGGGCGCCCCTCGGGCTGCATCATCCCTAGGCCGCGTAGCGTCCGTCCCTGTGGCATGTGTCCTTCCTGCATCTATCTGGACTAGCTTTACCTTACTTTAAGATCATTACATGCCTGTTCGGTACTTCGATTCCATGAATGTCGTACGCCCTTGCAAGCCCACCCGCGACCGCCTCATGATTAAGGACTGGCACAACGTCTGTGCTCGGGTTCATCCCTGCAACGTTGCTAAAAGAGGCCGAGCTCTGGCTCACGGGCCAGCTCCCATGTACGTCACCTCCCATGGCCCTTGGTGCCTTTTTCTCACATGAGCTAATTGTGGGCGGGCGAGCTAGGGCGCGTGACCCGGTGCCTCGCCACCATGGGAGCCACGCACCGGTTGTCTTCCTTCAGGATTTTTCGCATGAGAAGACTGGACACGGCGTATGTGCTCGGGTCCGTCCCTGCAACGTCGATAAACCTAACGACTCAGCTCTGTCTAGCGGGCCAGCCCTGTTCACGTCACCTCCCGGGGTCATTGGTTTTTGGCCTTCTCATGTGATCACCTCAGGAGATTCATTCAGCGCAGGTTGTCTAACCATCTCGCAGGGCCATCACAACTATCAAGAATCAAATTCTGGCGCAACCCATGTTGAGGTAGTGCCTCATGAGTCCCGCGCTAGCTCACGAGTGCCCAGACACACATCGTCTAGACCTGCCATGCAAGCCATGTGTCAGGGCGGGGTTGTACACACCCTGGGGACTCCACTCAGAGGGAACGCTCACCCACGCACCAGTGGAAGCAACATGCTCCGTGCTAGCAGTCGACATTGTCGAGGAGCGACTATGCCTGTGCAAGTGCATAAGCACTATGCTCCGCCCAGGTAATAAACAACTGAGGGTGGCCCCATGGTCGCATCAACCTTAGGGAGCCGCCAGGCTCAGTGTCCAGCCTCATCGCAATGCTTTCCCCTCGGGAGAGTTTCCGAGGGGGCTGGGCACGGGGGGCTACACTCAGGTCACACCTAGCATACGCCACCCTGCCAGGTCCCTCGGACCCGGTCGTCGCACGCCCCTCCCGAGCGGGACCTCGGTGATAAAAGGTATGGAGGTGTGTTTGTACGTCAAGTGGGACTCCTGAGCATCGCGACTCTGGAGCCTAACTGGCCACGTAGCCCCTTGGTCTCTTCCTGGTGATTCAGACGACCCAACGGCGGCTGAGGTACGCGCGAGGTCAGGCCCTGCCGACGCAGAACACTAAGGCCTACTCTCGCATCTCCTTCCCGCAGGCCATTTATGCGTCAAGGGGGACTCCTGAGCATCGTGACTCAGGAGCCTAACCGGTCACGTAGCCCCTCACCCCTTGGCATCGTCCTGGTGATCCGAATGACCCAACGGCGGGTGAGGTATGCGCGGGGTCGGGCCCTGCCGACGTAGAACATCAAGCAAATGAGAAGGAAATCGCGGAATCCTAACAAATTATTACAACACATATTGTTCTTCAAATACCAAACAGAAGTTTTAACGCCTCCATGAGGCACGGTGCATATTGCAGGAAAATAAAAGTGGAAAGGAGCACCGCCAGCAAGCCTTCTCTTCAGCCTTGGGCGCTGTCGTCGGGGAGTGTCCCGTCGTCGACAATTGTCGGGGGTTTGGTGCGACTTATGCCAATGGATGGCTTATCATGGTGGCGGCGAGTAGAACGTCGCCAGTGCCTGGAAACGGTATGAGGCGAAGACATGCACGCCGGTGAATCTTACCCAGCTCCAGGGCTCTCCGGGGAGATAATACCCCTACTGCTGCTCTACGGGGTCTCCGCATGATCACTAGGGTCAAGTGTTTACACGGTTATTCCTTGAGCTGTGTCTGGTGGTAGGAGAGGGCAAGGCTAGCTCTCTCCTTCTATCTGGTATGGTATGGAACTATTGGAATCCAACCCTTTGCATGGGTGCCCTGGGGGGTTTATATAGGCCTACCCCCCAAGGGTACAATGGTAATTTGACTGGGCGCGGGCCCAGCTGTTAGTGCCTCCGACCTCCGACTTCTCCGTCGACTGCTGGGGCCCGCCGACTGGTGGGAACCGCCGACTGGTCTGGTAAGGAGCCGACATGCCGCGTCCGCCGCGGGCGGGTCTTGCCGGCTGCTGATTACTATAGCCGTGCTCCTGATGACGCAAGCTTGGTCATGGGGTCGTGGCAACGGCCCCACCGCCTGGCGGGCGATCACTATGGCTACTCCCCATCTCTTCTTGATTAATGGCGCGTGGGCCCCGGGGGAGGGCTCGGCCAACTCCCCCAGGCCGACTCCCGACGGGTCCGACTGGCGGTTCTCCCGCCGTCTCCCGAGGTCTCGCTGACTGGTGGGCCCCACTGCCTCCAGGCCGTACAGACAAGCCGTCGTGGGCGTAGGACTCAGTACAGTGGTGCTGATGTCAGGGCCGGCCGGGCAACAGTGCCACGCCGCAGGGAGATCTTCCCAAGTACGGCATGCTGTAGCCATGCCTGCCCTTGGTAAGGGGCGGGGAGTGGGCTTCATTGTAGCCACGCCCCTGCCCCGTCCCCTTCGATGAGGTCACAGTTTGTTGGAGTCGCCGGCCGACTCCCCAAAGCCGGCTTCTCTAGAAGTCGCCTCTGGGACTCGGCCGTGAGCGGGCAGTCGGCCGCCTTGCCGTAGACTCCCCAGGAGGCGGCTCTTCGCCCTGTGGTCTTGAGGGGCGCAGCCTGCCCCGATGTCTTGAAAGGTTATGGGGCTCGGGTTGCCCTACCCGTGGCCCATTACTCCGACAGTAGTCCCCGAAGCTGGTGAGGCGCCGCGGACGATCGGCCGAGAAGCCTCAGCAGTTTCTCTTTCCGGGTGCTCAACACATGGTCTTGATTGACTTCTGTTGGGCTGACTAGAAGGAGTCGGGCTCGCCCAACTCGGACTCACTCAATTCCAACTTGCTCAGCAGTTCGAACGTCATGGCGGGATTTCAAGTGGTGTGCTAGCTAAGCTTCCAGGTCGCCGCCCGTTCTTGGCCTGTCACGCGAGGGCATGTGGCCAGGCCGTCCTGCCAGCCCACGCGCGCGACGGCAGGCCCGTAGGTGGGGCCCTCCACTACCGCGCCTCGGCGCCCGAGCGGATCCGCTGCGGCCCTGGTGGACGGTTGGGATTCCCGTGAAGTTACTATGCGCAGTAACTTTACGTGGATCGTGGGGGTCGTGGGGTTGCGGGCGCAGTAAATCCCCACGACCGCCCCCTCGGCTTAGCAGCCCACGGGGCTATAAGTAGGGGGAAGAGGGGGCACGCGCGCCCCTCATTACCACTACCCCTTGCTTTCTTCCTCCTCGCAGATCCTCGCTCTCCTACTTCCTCTTCTCTTCTTCGCTCCGCCGCAGGCCCAGGCTCCGGCAAACGCTGCGGTGACAGCTCGCGATGAGTTCTTCGTCCACTGCCGCGCCTCCCCCAGTGCGCTCCGGCACCTGGGACGGCTCCGAAGTCCACGAAGACCATATCAAGTTCCTCCGCTGGACCCGTCGGCTTCCCGGCGAAGATCATGTGCAGGTGCGTCTTGCGCCGGCGGGGGAGATTTCCCCCGCCCCGCAGGAGGGCAAGCGGGTCATCTTCCGCTCGCACTGCCTGCGCGGGCTGGGGCTGCCGGCGAGCAGCTTTTTCCGGTCGTTCATGGAGTTCTACCGCCTCCAGCCGCACCACCTCACCCCCAACACAGTGGTGTTGTTGTCCGCCTTCGTGGCTCTGTGCGAAGGCTTCCTCGGAGTCCTCCCCACCCTCAAGCTCTGGGGGGAGTTCTTCTTCTCCAAGCTCGGCATCCAGGCCACGGGCGTGCCGGCTCAGTGCGGCGCCTTCATCGCCGTGCGAAGGACAGGAGCCGACAACCACTTCCCCTCCATCTCGCTGTTGAAGTCGGTGAAGATGTGGTAGAGGTCCTACTTCTACGTCAGGAACGTCGCAACGAGGGGCGACTGGGTCAATCTGTTGGCTTTCGAAGCCGGCCCGCCGGCTGGCAGACTGCCCAACTGGTCGTACTGGGCCAGGTCGCTGATGCCTGCAGGAGCCGGCTCCATCACGCGACTCCGAGTGCTGATGCAGTCGGAGGGTATGACTGGTCCGGACCTGCTGGCCACCTTTGTCTCGTGCCGAGTTCTCCCACTCCAGGGCCACCCTCACATGATATGCCAAATGAGCGGGGGCCGCGACCCGAGTCGGATGTGCACCAAGGACATGCCTCACGAAGAGGTGGCCCTTATGGTGAACTACCTCTCGGACAGCAGGCTCCCAGAGGACTGGCGATTCGGCAAGGAGCCATACTCCCGCGCCAACCCCCCGCCCGTGGTGAGTCGCCTTTCTTTTCTTTCTTTGGATTGTCTTCTTCTTGCCGAGTTTTGTTCTGATTAGTCGGCTTTGGTTAGAATTCCCTTCTTCACCCACCAGCCGGCAGCTCGGGGCCGGCCCATAGGTTCATCGCTGACCGGGCGAAGAGCGACGTCGACGACCCCGATCTGGGGGCGGCGGCTCTGGAAGATGACGCCGAGGGAGGAGGAGGGACGACAGGCGACTTCAGGCCCTCGTCTACCTTCGCCGACTGGCCTGAAGACGACGCCGAGGGAGGAGTCGCCCCTCGCCATTGGCCAGGAGCCAGCCAGCTGGGCGCGGGCTCTTCTGCCGCGTCGGGTGCACTAGGCGGCGGGAAGAAGCACCGGGCTGTGCCGACTTTGTTCGGCAGCCGGCCGAAGAAGCCCAAGGGCTCGGCTGCGGTGACCCGGCGGGACGAGGCAGCCGCGAAGGCCATCCGCTTCCGTAAGGAAGTGAAGAAGCCGCCGTTGGTCTCTGCGTAAGTATTCTGTCTTCAAAGTTTATTCTTTCTTCGTGTTTTGTCTGAGTCTCTTTCTTCCGGGCTCCCCTCTCTCTTGAGCGGGTCGCCGCCGCCTCCGTCATGGGGTCAGCGGAGACGCCCGCCACCACTCGGCGGATAGACCCCGCTGCCGACCTCCGGGAGGCGATGGAGCAGAATGCGCAGGAGAAGCGCAATGAAGAAGAAGCCCTCCGCCTGGAGAAGGCAGAGGCCGACAAGGCGGAGGCCTCCGCTAAGAAAAAACTAGCAGAGGCCGAAGCCGCCGCCGCGGCGAAGCAGCAAGCTGAGGAAGCCACACACCGCCAGTCGGCCTTGCTTGTTACCCTGCTGAACTCTGCGCCGCCGCCCCCGGAGTTCACGGGGCAGACTGGAGAAGCCAGCAGGGAGAACCTCGTCGACGAGAGGGAAGGCGGCGAGCCCTCTACTCCGGGCACGAATGTTCCGCCGCCGCCTCCTCCGCCGTTTGAAGGCGTGCAAGGCGAGCAGCCAGCAGACCCTCCGGTGCCGCCGACCGAAGACGAGGCCGTGGCGAGGCTACTCCTCCAGGTCGGCTCGCCAGCGCGCCGTCGTCTGGAGAAGGCGACTTTGGCACCCCGCCCCCTGGAAGTCGGCACCGCCAGTTCGGCGGCTCCAGACGCTGAAGCGACGAGCACCGCACCTGTTGGGTGGGTGCGAGGAGGCGGCATAGGGCCGCTGAACCGGGCGCTCCTGGACGTCCAGGCGAAGCTCCGCGCTGAGGGCGACGCCCTCCAGAGTTGCACCAAGGCGTTCCTAGCATCGCGGGCAGCCGCCCGGGTATGTTTTTGTCAGGACCCCGACTCAATGCCACATCGATCTAGCATGTAACACCTCATATCACTTTGCGGCCTCACGCACGGTATTCCCACGGGTGTCGTCTTACCTTTGCCTGGGACCGTTTGCGTCTTTTGGCACACGTATATGGTAGTGACGCTAGCATCCATATGGTAAGGAGCCCGGGCTGACATGGCTAGTCGTAAACCCAAAGTGGCACAAACTTACAGGGACAGGCATCCATAACCCAACATCGAACGTGTCGGTCATCAGCGGGTGAATCCAGGCTGTAGCACTGGGCTAGCAGGACTCCGGTGAACCGGGCTGTAGCGGGCTAATAGGACTCCGGTATTCATCGCATGACATTTCCCCGAAGGGACAGACACAGGAACGAAGAAGGACACATGCCGGCCAGCCTAAGTGTTCCGGAGCAGTAGCAAGCTACCATGGCTCAGTGGAAACACTAGGAGACATTTCCCGGTAAGAGAGGCTACTAAGGATAAACAACTAGATAGTCAGATCCCACACATACCAAGCATTTCAACAACATACACACAATATGCTCGATATGTGCAGATACAACATGGCATCACAACATGACTCTACGACTCAAGTAATTATTTATTAGGCTCCGAGGAGCGAGATATTACAAACATGGGTCTCATGACCCAACAATCAGAGCATACAAGTCAAAGCACATGCGGAAGCTATCATGTCTGAGTACAGACATCTATAAATGAAAAGGCTGAGAAGCCTGACTATCTACCAGATCCTGCCGAGGCACAAGATCGTAGCTGAGGTAACAAGCTAAACGTCGAAGTCCACGTGGAACTACTAGTGAGACTGAAGTCTCTCTGCAAAACATAAAATAGGCAAACGTGAGTACAAATGTACCCAGCAAGACTTACATCAGAACTAACTACATATGCATCATTATCAACAAAGGGGATGGAGGAGTTTAACTGCAGCAAGCCAGCTTTGACTCGGTGGCTATCCTGAACTACGACTGCAAGTAACTCTTTTGAGGTGGCGCACACGAGTCCACATATTCACCAACCAATACACCACTATGGATCCGCTCCCGTCTCCCTATGAGAACGCCATCCATAGCACTCACGCTTATCTTGTGCATTTTAGAGTATCCACTTTCACTTGTCTATGAACTATGCAAGGGGTCCAAGTTTCCATATCCGAGGAATCCGACTATTCGAATAGATGATGATAACCCTGCAGGGGTGTACTTCTTCACACACGCTTTCGCCACTTACCGCCCTGTACACGTCTTGTACCTCAGCAACCTTCAAGCGGAAGCCGGGCGAGGGAGTCGGCCACGACCTGACTAACCGAACAAGTCTCTAGTCCAGGTTTATCGCCTATTCGGGTTCCATCCGCAAGGAGATCCGGCCGGGGTGTCGCTCACGGCCCCAAACGATGTGTGCAGGGTTCCTAAGCCCACCAACCGGGTGCCACTTGGTACACCGTGCCACTGTGCCTAGTCTGTCCCAAGCCCACCTGTACCGGGTGCCACTTGGTAGACTACTAACACTACCTACAAACACCAGAAACTAGTTGCAACTCCTGGACAGAGATCAAGTTGATTAATAAGTCGAGAGAGCTTGGAGCGCCCGGAGCCCAATGTGTGGTAGTAACTGATCATGGATCACAAACATAGAACTCAGTTCCTGAGGACGGCTGCAATGAGACAACCCACCATGTACTCCTACATGGCCTCTCACCGCTACCTTTACCAAATCGTGTTCACACACTTAGTTCACCCATAGTAGGACATGTTCACACGCCTCTGATTCATCCCCGATGAATCAGACCTGACTCAACTCTAAGCAGTAGCAGGCATGACAAACAAGCATGAATGAGTAGGCACAACAGGGCTCAAACAACTCCTACTCATGCTAGTGGGTTTCATCTATTTACTGTGGCAATGACAGGTCATGCAGAGGATAAAGGGGTTCAGCTACCGCAGCAAGTATCAAATATGTCGTTGTTGTCCTAATGCAGTAAAAGAGAGCAGGAGCGAGAGAGTGGGATTTTATCGGAATGAACAAGGGGGTTTTGCTTGCCTGGCACTTCTGAAGATAACATTGAGTCTTCATCAGTGTCAACGATCACATCATCGGTATCACGTCTATCGAGAGGGGACAAATACCGGCAACATAGAAGGGACCACAATCAATGCAATGCACAATATGATGCATGATCATGACATGGCAATATGAATGTGTTTTGGGCTAATGCACCTAAAACCAGATTAAATGAAGTTGGTTTGAATCCAAGATTCAAATTCAAACTCCATATGTGGTTATTTAAATGTCATTCACTTCATTTGCCCTAAACAGTAGTGATAAGTTGTTCTAACATGCATGAAAATGGTACAGATGGATTCCTTGAATTTTTCTGATAATTTTTCATATATAAATTATTTAATTTGGAGTTACGGTTGAATTTCTATGATTTATTGAAGTTTTAGCTATTTTCTGGAATTTTCTGATTATTTATAAAATAAACTAAATTCCAGAAAAGGAATATTGCGTCAGCATGACGCCGGGGTGACGTCAGCAGGTCAAAGGCGTCGACCAGGTCAAACCTGACCAGTGGGGTCCACTGGTCAGTGACCCAGTCAACTAACCAAGTTAGTTAGCCCTAACTAACTTAGTTAGCCGGGCGGGGCCCGCATGTCAGTGGCCTATCTAATTAGCTAAGTTAATTAGCGCTAACTAATCTAACACTAATCAAGCAGGCGCCTGGGCCCACACGTCAGGGGGTCAAACCCCGGGTCAACTCGCCGGAGTTGACCCGCGGCTCGTCGCCGGCGGAGCCAGAGACGGCGGAGGGGGTCGGAAATCCTCCTCCGGCGACCAAATCGGAGACTGAGGGGCTCTACGCGTAGCTGGTGTGTGCGCGCATCGAATCGTGGCATCCGTTCGTGCTGGGGAGGTCGGACTTGGCGACGGCGGCGAGCGGGGCGGCGGCCGGAGCACGGCGAGGTCGGGGTTGGCGCTAGGGGGCACGGCAGGTCGCACGGGTGGGCGCGCTCGGCTCCTGGAAGGGTGCTGAGCATGTTGCCGTGCTCGGGAGTTAGCTACGGTGGCTCTAGCACCGTCTGCGTCATCGCCGGCGGCGAGGAACGGTCGGCTCCGACAGCCAGGGTGGTTAGAGGGCGCGGACGGGCACAGGGAGAGAGGGGAAATGGACAGGGGCTCACGGTGAGTTCGAAGAGAAGGTCGGCGTGCTCGGGGAGGCGGTGGAGACGGCGAATCAACGGCGGCGGTGGTCGGAGCCCGAGGTGGAAGATGACAGCGATGGCGATGTTCCGGGCCCTCCCGGCTTGCGTGGCTCATCGAAGATGAAGAAGACAACGTGGCGGAGCTTCTGGGCGCGTCGGGTTTGCGTGGGGTGGCCGGTGGCCGCGAGGGAGCCCGTCGGTGGCGGCGGCTCCGTTCGGTCGCGGGAGGGAGAGAGAGCAGAGGGGGGATAGGGATGGAGGGAGAGCGAGAGGGGTTCCAGGGAGAGTGAGAGAGAGGTCAGGGGTGTCGTGGCGTCTCCAGGCGCATCGAGGAGGGAGGCAACCAGGCAGGAGGTGGCCATGCGCGACGGCGGTGCTCGCCACCGAGCTGCTTCGTGCGCTGGCACGGGAAGAAGACAGGAGAAGGGGGCCAGGTGGGCTGGGCCGCGCAGGTGGGCTGCACAGTGTTGGGCTGTGGGTGGCTGCCAGGTAAGCTAAGGTAGGTTCTCTCTCTGCTTTTATTTATTGTTTTTCTATTTTGTTCTGTTTTGTTTTGGTTTAGTAAAATACTAAACCATTTTATAAAATCCTGAAAATAATTATGTGGCTAGAACTAAAATATACCAAACCACATAAAATGTTCCAGTAATTTTTGGACATATATTATTTATATATCAAATATATATCCAATGCAAATAGCTATTTATTTAATTCAAAGGCCCAAAATAATTAACTCTGAGATACCAAAAATATTGTTTTGAGTTTTACCTCTTTGCAATATTTTCAGAGACTAAGAGGAGCATTTTCTTGGACTTCTTTGAGGAGATTTTAATGTTGATCATTTTTAGAAGGTTTCTGAGGCTTTGAAAATTCCTCAATTCAAATTTCATTTGAATTAAAACATGATGCTCACATGAGGTCTAGCCTAGTGCATAACAGGACCAGGGATGTGACAACTCACCCCCACTAAACAAGAATCTCGTCTCGAGATTCAAGCGTAGGGTAGGATGAAGGGGAAATGCAAACTAGTACAATCTTCACGATCCAGGTTGCACTTCAAATGAACGTTGATTTGAACACCATCTTTGTCTCGACGTCTAGCTCTGAGAACTCCAACTAGCATGACAGCAAGAGGAAAAGGACAACTCCGGAAGAATCGACCTTCTCAAAGGTCGAACAACTCAGGATTAACTCTCGGAATGTGACATAGCAACATCTCTCGAGATGAGAGACGAAGCATACCTCTAGAGGGATGGAGTGGAGCAGATGACGAGGTTCACTAGGTAGACAACAATTCCATACCTAAGAAGGTGGTAAACGATTGTCAACGTAGCGAGGAGTTGAATTGCCATGATACCACGACGAAACATCCTGGAGGAGGGTGATTCGTAGATTATTACCTTAAGTGGCAAAAAGAATTACCTTTGATATAGAGATCATTGAGACTCTCTATGTCAACCTAAGGCAAATCACAGCAATCGACTGGCGGGGGTCGGTAGAATGGCATACTCGGACTTGGATGATGTGGATTACCTTGTTGAAGACAACGTAATGGACGAACTTGCTTATCACCGAAAATGGAAGAGACCCATGGTAGAATGGCACATTGGCGGTGCAAGCTGGGAACAAAATGCAAATGCTGGGAATGATTCTGGTAACTGGGGAGAGGCTCATCAATAAAGAGTGAATTCACTGTTTGAAAAGGTCATAGCATTGCCGAGGAAACTGAGAGCAAACCCAGTTAGTGCCGATGATAACACCTAGCGCTTGTGCGTGCTCTCAAGAACTTGAGCATTTCCATATTCATCAAGGTTTTACCACATCCGTGGCAAGGATCCTGGCAACACAACATACCACCATGATGAACAACGATGGACGATGCAGATGCATAGGAAGATAACATCAACTCAGATTTCACCCTAGCGAGGCCAAGGAAACAAAATCTGGATGATCGACCGAGAGACATTTAGCACTCCGCTTCTAATGTTCTCCTTGACGTGCTAGTGTAACCCATTCTTAGATATGGTTTGCTAACTAGAACATCAAGTAAAGGTCGGACTTCGGGAGCAATAGAATCCATAAGGAACAGTTACGGAGGTAAATCCTACGAAATCCTTATGGGGAGGTGGCCAACTTCCTCAAACAAGATACTACAATAATAGGTCTTCCGGCTGGGTGTGTTGGCCACGACATCCACCTTACCGGTTATCGAGGGACCAATATTATAGTTCTTGGGAAATATTCCAACCATCATATCTGCCTGAGACTCAGATCTGGTTGGTGTCAGGATATTCCAGACTCATCGAGTCTAGGAAGAAAAATGAAAGTTTGCAACACAAATTGACGAGATGACGTTGCGAGATTCTCAGGAAATGAACTACGATAGCAAGCTCCAAAACATGAGCTGGTTCTGCTACAAACATGTGAACACGTTGTTCCAGACAAGCATGCCCACATGGTAGTCTTACAATAAAACACTACCGAGTTCTGGTTGGGAGCCATCATCGAGGATATCGAAGTCTTTACGCAAGTCCATGGATTAGATCCCAAGCATAGACTTCTTTTCCTTGAACAAGTCAATCAGTGGCTTGGTGTGCTAGGATATACATATGGAATGAAGATGATCAGTCTAACAGACCACAGAATTCTTCGCACGTGCATGACCGACTTGGGATGATTCCAAAGGAGCAAAAACAAACTTTCTCGAATTCACGACGGCAACTTACATCAAACTGCACGTGAATCAAAGGAAGTCACTCCTTTCATCAAACAAGTACTTCATGAGCTAGCGTGAGGAAAATGCTTTCAAAAGTTTCCAACACTAACTTAATGTTCAACAACATCATGGAGGAGATAAGGATGTTGTCAATGGGCTCAACAACAACTCATCGGAATTTCCATATCACTGGACTTCCACCATCATGTGAACACGGTGATAGCATTGATCAGACCCAAAAGATATAATGGTGTATGCTCGAGGGATCAACCACGAGTAAGACAACATTATGAACATCGTTGGTTCTGACTTGATTTGACGATAGCCCATACTCAAATCAAAGGATTGATAAGACAATAGGTCCAACAACTGATCACAGGGACCAATCGATGAAGATATCATCTTTCTTCAATACACACTACACAAGAATATCCCTTTGGAACGAACTAAGTCAGGCAAGCTTTTATCTTCCAACCCTCCAAGTTGTCGTTTAGCTTAACCAACTAGCTCAGGGATATCTAACACCAATTCTTGGAGAGAAGGTGGTTCACAAGAAACCAACTTGATCACGAGCTCAACATAGAGGTCAGGTGACAACCTGGTAATACTCCCGAGAAGATCTTCGGAAATCACGAACCACCGATATGTTACTAAGCTCGAGAACAATCTTGCTTTTCAGGGCAAGATGATATGATCAAATGAGCGAGGACTTGACAAAATCCTACTCATCAATCAAAGAGTGCACCAGGAAATAAGGACTAGGTAGCACGATCAATCTTAGAATGGTGATTCAAAAACCAACACGCTAAGAATGAAATTATTGTCCTTTAACTACCAAGCAACGAGGTCGCTGGGAGTATTGATTTCACACATCACAATTCATTTGTCGGTATTCCGGTTGCATCAACACGAAGACCGAGGAAAGACTAATGATGGCAAGAAGTATCACTGTACCAAGAGTTCATAGGATGGTGTGCAATTCCTATAACAATCCCGATATAAAGATGGTAATACTCCAAGGTAGAACAGAACAAAAGCTGGATTAGCAATTTGATCTGCGGAGCACAACTTCTTTGACCCAATCCTGGATATGGAAGAGGTACTGGAGTTTGTTTCTCCTAGTCATTCCGGAATAGAATGGCTTGACAGACCACAAGAATAATAAGCATTGGTAAACGAATGCACGCATACTCTTGACTATCAATTGATAGACGAAGGTCAGTAGACAGCTAAAGAGGGACAACTCAAAGGAACATATAACTTTCTGAGTTGTGGATGCATAGATTAGTATGTCGAACCAAGTTCAACAAGTTTCTTCCGAATAACCCATGCAGAAAAGTAGAACTGGCAGAGTCACAATTATGAATGGAGAACCCATCGAGAGCACTCCGTTGTGATCTTTTGATCCAACGAGGAACTTCTGCCATAAGTAGTTCATGGTATTTGGAAGAAGAAGATACCACGGACTTCAAGGACTATCGCAAAGGTTGCTAATATCCTAAAGGCGCTAGCAATTACTATCAACATGAAGTAAGTAGAGTGAATCTCGGGTTCAAGAACCCAGGAATAGAATACCTACTACTAAGTAGCATCACGGGATGCTTTCGAGAATGATGGCCAGAATCATCACACTGGGAACACAAATCATGGCTAAATTACTAGATGATCCCCTAAGACACCTAGGGTCATAATACTAGCTCCAACATATATGTCAAGGCAATAAGGTACCTCAACTCACTGATTTGTGTGATTAATCTGACCAAAGGCACATCGGAAACAGGAGGAAGGGATTTGCAAATGCATCCGACTATTTAGAAACCTGGGATGACTCGGACAGCATAACGTCTGTAAATGCTCAGAAAGATTTGAGACATTCACAAAAATGGTGGCATAACCACTCAGAAGCACAATATCAAGGTTTCGAGATCAACAGTTAACGTACGGAAGTAGTAGAAACTGAACTCAAGCTTAAATCCAACAATCTATAAGTCTACGGATTAGTAACACGTGATCCTGATAGAAAGAAGAGATAGCCTAGTTCTTAATCCCCATAAGAAAGATAAGATGACTCAGATCAGAAGGGCATAAGGTATAAGGAGTAAAAAGAGCCTTACGTTCCATCCCACAATCAATTCCCTTATATAACTAAAGCATTTCTAGACTCAACTTCGACCAGTTTGGCTTGGTAATCCTACAGGCAGTCAAGCTCTGATACCAACGCTGTCAGGACCCCGACTCAATGCCACATCGATCTAGCATGTAACACCTCATATCACTTTGCGGCCTCACGCACGGTATTCCCACGGGTGTCGTCTTACCTTTGCCCGGGACCGTTTGCGTCTTTTGGCACACGTATATGGTAGTGACGCTAGCATCCATATGGTAAGGAGCCCGGGCTGACATGGCTAGTCGTAAACCCAAAGTGGCACAAACTTACAGGGACAGGCATCCATGACCCAACATCGAACGTGTCGGTCATCAGCGGGTGAATCCAGGCTGTAGCACTGGGCTAGCAGGACTCCGGTGAACCGGGCTGTAGCGGGCTAACAGGACTCCGGTATTCATCGCGTGACATTTCCCCGAAGGGACAGACACAGGAACGAAGAAGGACACATGCCGGCCAGCCTAAGTGTTCCGGAGCAGTAGCAAGCTACCATGGCTCAGTGGAAACACTAGGAGACATTTCCCGGTAAGAGAGGCTACTAAGGATAAACAACTAGATAGTCAGATCCCACACATACCAAGCATTTCAACAACATACACACAATATGCTCGATATGTGCAGATACAACATGGCATCACAACATGACTCTACGACTCAAGTAATTATTTATTAGGCTCCGAGGAGCGAGATATTACAAACATGGGTCTCATGACCCAACAATCAGAGCATACAAGTCAAAGCACATGCGGAAGCTATCATGTCTGAGTACAGACATCTATAAATGAAAAGGCTGAGAAGCCTGACTATCTACCAGATCCTGCCGAGGCACAAGATCATAGCTGAGGTAACAAGCTAAACGTCGAAGTCCACGTGGAACTACTAGTGAGACTGAAGTCTCTCTGCAAAACATAAAATAGGCAAACGTGAGTACAAATGTACCCAGCAAGACTTACATCAGAACTAACTACATATGCATCATTATCAACAAAGGGGATGGAGGAGTTTAACTGCAGCAAGCCAGCTTTGACTCGGTGGCTATCCTGAACTACGACTGCAAGTAACTCTTTTGAGGTGGCGCACACGAGTCCACATATTCACCAACCAATACACCACTATGGATCCGCTCCCGTCTCCCTACGAGGACGCCATCCATAGCACTCACGCTTATCTTGCGCATTTTAGAGTATCCACTTTCACTTGTCTATGAACTATGCAAGGGGTCCAAGTTTCCATATCCGAGGAATCCGGCTATTCGAATAGATGATGATAACCCTGCAGGGGTGTACTTCATCACACACGCTTTCGCCACTTACCGCCCTGTACACATCTTGTACCTCAGCAACCTTCAAGCGGAAGCCGGGCGAGGGAGTCGGCCACGACCTGACTAACCGAACAAGTCTCTAGTCCAGGTTTATCGCCTATTCGGGTTCCATCCGCAAGGAGATCCGGCCGGGGTGTCGCTCACGGCCCCAAACGATGTGTGCAGGGTTCCCAAGCCCACCAACCGGGTGCCACTTGGTACACCGTGCCACTGTGCCTAGTCTGTCCCAAGCCCACCTGTACCGGGTGCCACTTGGTAGACTACTAACACTACCTACAAACACCAGAAACTAGTTGCAACTCCTGGACAGAGATCAAGTTGATTAATAAGTCGAGAGAGCTTGGAGCGCCCGGAGCCCAATGTGTGGTAGTAACTGATCATGGATCACAAACACAGAACTCAGTTCCTGAGGACGGCTGCAATGAGACAACCCACCATGTACTCCTACATGGCCTCTCACCGCTACCTTTACCAAATCGTGTTCACACACTTAGTTCACCCATAGTAGGACATGTTCACACGCCTCTGATTCATCCCCGATGAATCAGACCTGACTCAACTCTAAGCAGTAGCAGGCATGACAAACAAGCATGAATGAGTAGGCACAACAGGGCTCAAACAACTCCTACTCATGCTAGTGGGTTTCATCTATTTACTGTGGCAATGACAGGTCATGCAGAGGATAAAGGGGTTCAGCTACCGCAGCAAGTATCAAATATGTTGTTGTTGTCCTAATGCAGTAAAAGAGAGCAGGAGCGAGAGAGTGGGATTTTATCGGAATGAACAAGGGGGTTTTGCTTGCCTGGCACTTCTGAAGATAACATTGAGTCTTCATCAGTGTCAACGATCACATCATCGGTATCACGTCTATCGAGAGGGGACAAATACCGGCAACATAGAAGGGAACACAATCAATGCAATGCACAATATGATTCATGATCATGACATGGCAATATGAATGTGTTTTGGGCTAATGCACCTAAAACCAGATTAAATGAAGTTGGTTTGAATCCAAGATTCAAATTCAAACTCCATATGTGGTTATTTAAATGTCATTCACTTCATTTGCCCTAAACAGTAGTGATAAGTTGTTCTAACATGCATGAAAATGGTACAGATGGATTCCTTGAATTTTTCTGATAATTTTTCATATATAAATTATTTAATTTGGAGTTACGGTTGAATTTCTATGATTTATTGAAGTTTTAGCTATTTTCTGGAATTTTCTGATTATTTATAAAATAAACTAAATTCCAGAAAAGGAATATTGCGTCAGCATGACGCCGGGGTGACGTCAGCAGGTCAAAGGCGTCGACCAGGTCAAACCTGACCAGTGGGGTCCACTGGTCAGTGACCCAGTCAACTAACCAAGTTAGTTAGCCCTAACTAACTTAGTTAGCCAGGCGGGGCCCGCATGTTAGTGGCCTATCTAATTAGCTAAGTTAATTAGCGCTAACTAATCTAACACTAATCAAGCAGGCGCCTGGGCCCACACGTCAGGGGGTCAAACCCCGGGTCAACTCGCCGGAGTTGACCCGCGGCTCGTCGCCGGCGGAGCCAGAGACGGCGGAGGGGGTCGGAAATCCTCCTCCGGCGACCAAATCGGAGACTGAGGGGCTCTACGCGTAGCTGGTGTGTGCGCGCATCGAATCGTGGCATCCGTTCGTGCTGGGGAGGTCGGACTTGGCGACGGCGGCGAGCGGGGCGGCGGCCGGAGCACGGCGAGGTCGGGGTTGGCGCTAGGGGGCACGGCAGGTCGCACGGGTGGGCGCGCTCGGCTCCTGGAAGGGTGCTGAGCACGTTGCCGTGCTCGGGAGTTAGCTACGGTGGCTCTAGCACCGTCTGCGTCATCGCCGGCGGCGAGGAACGGTCGGCTCCGACAGCCAGGGTGGTTAGAGGGCGCGGACGGGCACGGGGAGAGAGGGGAAATGGACAGGGGCTCACGGTGAGTTCGAAGAGAAGGTCGGCGTGCTCGGGGAGGCGGTGGAGACGGCGAATCAACGGCGGCGGTGGTCGGAGCCCGAGGTGGAAGACGACGGCGATGGCGATGTTCCGGGCCCTCCCGGCTTGCGTGGCTCATCGAAGATGAAGAAGACAACGTGGCGGAGCTTCTGGGCGCGTCGGGTTTGCGTGGGGTGGCCGGTGGCCGCGAGGGAGCCCGTCGGTGGCGGCGGCTCCGTTCGGTCGCGGGAGGGAGAGAGAGCAGAGGGGGAATAGGGACGGAGGGAGAGCGAGAGGGGTTCCAGGGAGAGTGAGAGAGAGGCCAGGGGTGTCGTGGCGTCTCCAGGCGCATCGAGGAGGGAGGCAACCAGGCAGGAGGTGGCCAAGCGCGACGGCGGTGCTCGCCACCGAGCTGCTTCGTGCGCTGGCACGGGAAGAAGACAGGAGAAGGGGGCCAGGTGGGCTGGGCCGCGCAGGTGGGCTGCACAGTGTTGGGCTGTGGGTGGCTGCCAGGTAAGCTGAGGTAGGTTCTCTCTCTGCTTTTATTTATTGTTTTTCTATTTTGTTCTGTTTTGTTTTGGTTTAGTAAAATACTAAACCATTTTATAAAATCCTGAAAATAATTATGTGGCTAGAACTAAAATATACCAAACCGCATAAAATGTTGCAGTAATTTTTGGACATATATTATTTATATATCAAATATATATCCAATGCAAATAGCTATTTATTTAATTCAAAGGCCCAAAATAATTAACTCTGAGATACCAAAAATATTGTTTTGAGTTTTACCTCTTTGCAATATTTTCAGAGACTAAGAGGAGCATTTTCTTGGACTTCTTTGAGGAGATTTTAATGTTGATCATTTTTAGAAGGTTTCTGAGGCTTTGAAAATTCCTCAATTCAAATTTCATTTGAATTAAAACATGATGCTCACATGAGGTCTAGCCTAGTGCATAACAGGACCAGGGATGTGACAGTTTTTTCTTTGGGCCTTTGTTTTTTCTTGTTCCTCTCTGTGGGGGTGCGCCAGCGCACCCACTGGGTGTAGTCCCCGAGTTTCGGTCCGGCTGCTGAGGGTGGCCCGGAACTCCAATTGATGAACTTCTGGGTACTAACTTTGTCTGAAATGCTTGTTGCGGGATTACCACAACCTCCGCGTCACTGCCTTCAACTGTAATGTTGAAGAGTTGGGCAAGCGGACCGCCGACTTGGCGGAGAGCTGGAGTAAGTCCTTCCCTCGTTTTTCTTCTCTGCGGGGGTGCGCTAGTGCACCCGCGGGCTGTAGTCCCCGAGATTCGGGCCGACTGCTGTGCAGTCAGGCCGGATCTCCCCGGCGACCTACTTTATTGACGACTGTTGTCTTTCTTCCTTTCCTTCAGGAGCCAACGCTGCTCTTCAACAACAACTGAGCGAAGCCAACTCCGCCCTGCTCGCCAAAGGGGAGGAGTGCAGTAGGCTCGCCACAGAGCGTGATCTGCTGGCCACTCAGCTGGCAGAGCAGAAGAAGCTGCTTGCGAAGTCGCAGAGGGAGGCGGAGGAGACGGAAACCGCCCTCTTGGCCGAGTTCGCGAGCGAGCACTCCTCCTGGTCTGACAAGGAGGCGCTGCTGTCCTCCGGCTTCCACAAGATTGAAGACATCGTTGATGGTGAGTCTCTTTATTTTCTTTCTTCGAGCTGCCGACTTAGATCGTGCCGACTCCTGGTTTTTGACTTGCTTTTTCGTTTCTTCGTGTCTTTTGCAGACTTCTTCCCTGGGCAGTCGCAGGCCGCAATCCAAGCCATCGAGGCCGATCGTGGAAGTCGGAGGGCGGAGGGCACGGAGATCGCGGCCGATGCCCCCGAACTCTTGATGAGCACATCTTGAGCATCGAGGCTCGCCTCCGGCCGGTTCATCGGATGCTGCGCCGGCTTCAGCGCGTCGGTGCCCAGGCGATTTCCGCCCTTTGGCCGGATATGCAGGCTCCACGCACCCCCAGCCTCACGGCCAACTGGTTGGAGGTCGCGGCTGGTCGCCTCGAGGCCTGGAAGGGCTCTTCGGCCCGGGCTGGAGCGCGCCGGGCTTTGAAGTTCGTCAAGGCGTGGTACCCGGGGCTAGATCTAGACCGGTTGGCCATGCTTCGGTTGGAGGCCCAGCCGGAGCTGGCGGCTGTGGAAGACGCCCTCGTCAAGCGTGCTGCGGCGATCGCCGAGTACACTGACACGAGCATCTTCGTCCCCGAGCGGTCTGAAGACAGCGAGGAGGTACCGCCGGAGTGGTTTGGGATGAACTCAGACTACGGCGAAGACTCGGCGGAGGTGATTGGCTCCAGCGTCGTGAAGGAGCACGAGGCGGAGGATGAGGGCGAGGCAGAGGGACCAGAATACGGAGCAGACGGCCAGCCTCAGCCCGACCGCGCCTCCAGCAACGAGCCGCGTGCGACCGACCCGACTGCTGCCGGAGGCATCAAGCCGAGGCTAGCCGGCCGACCGCCCCGACGCCTGACGCTGGCGCCTCCTCCGACCCCCCGAATCCGTCTGCCACCTCCTAAGCTGCCGCTGTGTCTTTTGTTTTATCTGCTTCAGTAGTCTTTTGAAGAACTTGTTAATTCACACAATTCCATCCGCGGGGTGTATTTTGAACCTCTACTCGACAATTCGGCCAAGGGCCTATGTTATATATATCTATCTTTTCTTGCTCATTGTTCTTTTGGCTGTTTTCCTTTGCCGCTTTCTCTTAGTTGCCTACCTTGCCAATCGGACAGCCGCTGTGTGGACTGTCGCTGGATCAAGTGCTAGGCTACTTTGGGAAAGCAAGTACTTAGCCGATTTCAAGATTGTTTAAGAAAGTTGGATAGAAAACAACAATCCGACTGTCCGAGAGTCGGTTTGCGAGAAAGGCCGGAAGCCGTCTTGAGCTATGTTTTACGCTTTGAGTCCTTAGCCATTTTTCGTGCGAGCACCCATCCTACCTTACCTCTACCCACCTTACAGTCGCTCTGCGAGCTGCGGCTTCTGACAGAAGACGGCTTAGGTGTTACACACTACTTGTCCAACTGCAGGAAGCATTTCATAGTGCAAGGCGGCAAGTCCCCGGGCCGACTTGTCGAGCCCGGTGCCAGGCGGCATGAAAAAGAGTAACATACTTGTAGGCATAATTTTTATCATACAGACAAAAGAGGGCAGTCCCTGAGCTCGTCTCGGGGGGCCCGAAGTCTTGGTACTTTAATACAAAAGGTAACGTGGTACATACTGCATCAACTGTAAAATCTTCGGAGAAGATTTGCATTCCATGGCTGCTCTGTCTCCTTGCCGGAGTCGTCCCTCTTGCGTGCTCGGGGCTTCTGAGCATCGATCAGGTAGTAGGAATCGTTGCCTAGTACTTTGCTGATGATGAAAGGGCCTTCCCAAGGCGGCGACATCTTGTGCTAGCTGGCTGTTCACTGGATCAGCCGGAGCACGAGGTCGCCTTCTTGGAAAGATCTTGGCCTGACCTTCCTGTTGTGGTATCGGTACAGGCTCTGCTGGTAGATGCTGGACCGGCTAAGTGCCAACGTCCGGCCCTCTTCCAGCAAATCGACACCGTCTTGTCGTGCTTCTGCTGCTTCCTCCTCGGTGTACATGGTGACTCGTGGGGAGTCGAACTCTATGTCTGTTGGGATGACGGCTTCGGCACCGTAGATGAGGAAGAAGGGTGTGAAGCCGGTTGATTTGTTTGGAGTCGTGCGCAGACTCCAGAGGACGGCTGGCAGCTCGTCGAGCCAGCAGCCAGCCGAGCGCTCCAGAGGCTCGATCAACCGAGGCTTGATGCCGGACAGGATGAGGCCGTTTGCTCGCTCCACTTGGCCGTTTTACTGCGGGTGGGCGACGGACGCTAGGTCCAGTCGGATGCCCTGTGTTGCGCAGAAACGGGCCAAGGCACCTTTGGCAAAATTTGTGCCGTTGTCGGTGATGATGTTGTGTGGTATGCCATACCGAATTGTGATATCGGTGATGAAGGTCATGGAAGTCGAACCGTTCAGTTTCTTAATTGGCTTCACTTCTACCCACTTGGTGAACTTGTCCACTGCGACAAGTAGGTGAGTTAGACCACCTCGTGCTGTCTTGAATGGTCCCACCATGTCTAGACCCCAAACTGCGAAAGGCCAAGCAATGGGCATGGTCTTGAGCGCGGAAGCCGGCTGGTGCGGCTTGGAGCTGAACTTCTGACACCCTTTGCATTTTTGGACCAACTCCTTGGCCTCTTCCAAGGCAGTCGGCCAAAAGAAACTGTGCCGAAAAGCTTTGGCGATGAGTGCTCTTGAAGCCGCATGGTGGCCGCATTCGCCTTGATGGATGTCTTTGAGGATCGCCTGGCCTTGCTCTGGCTCTACGCAGCGCTGGTAGACACCAGTGACGCTACGCCTGACCAGCTCTCTGTTGATTATGGTATAGGCTGCCGCCCGGAGTTGTACTTGCCGAGCTGAGGCCTCATCAGTTGGTAGCTCTTTGTTCACCAGGAATTTGAGGATGGGCTGGGCCCATGAGGGTGCTGCTATTTCTTCGAATACCAGAACTGCGACTTGGACGAGGGCGGCTGGGCTGGGAGGCGGCGGGCTGGAGTCAACAGCCGCTTGCTGGGCTGATGAAGTCCCCAGGCTGACTGGTGCGGTCCTTGGGCCGAGTTCTGGAATCTTCGAGTCCGTCACCGCAGTCCCCGGGCCAGGCTCGACTGTGGCAGCTTTGGAGTCGCCCGCCAAAGTCCCCGTTCCGACTGCCGGAGCTCTGGAGTCGGATCCGCCGTCTTCGGGAGGAGCGGGCACAAAAATGGAGTCTGATTCTGGTGAAGGCTTGACAGACGGCTTGAGGAGGCGTTGAAGGGCGACGCCAGATGGTATTGCTTGGCGGGTAGAGCCGATTCATGCCAAGGCATCTGCTTCGTCGTTGTCGTTTCTTGGCACATGGAGGAACTCGCACCCTTCGAAATACCCGCTGAGTTGCTGCATGAGGAAACGGTAGCTCGCCATGTTTGCGTCTTTCGCGTCCCAGTCGCCAGATGACTGCTGGACCACTAAGTCCGAGTCGCCATAACACAAGATCCGGCGGATGCCAAGTTCTTTGGCAAGCCGGAGCTCGTGAACGAGCGCCTCGTACTCGGCCACGTTGTTGGAGGCGGCAAAATGGATTTGCAGTGCATATTTGAGCTTGTCGCCTTTGGGAGAGGTGAGGACGACGCCGGCTCCCAAGCCGGTGCGCATCTTGGAGCCGTCGAAGTGCATCCGCCAATGGGTGGAGTCAGGCGCTGGAGGCAGGTACTGGGTCTCGGCCCAGTCGACGAGGAAGTCGGCCAGTGCTTGTGATTTGATAGCGGTGCGGGGCTGGTAGTAGATGGTGTAAGGACCCAGCTCTATGGCCCACTTGGCCACTCGACCAGAGGCATCTCGGCTACGGATGATCTCGGCAAGTGGAGCCGTGCAGACCACTGTGATTGGATGCTCTTGAAAGTAAGGCTTCAATTTCTTGGCAGCAAAGTGCACGCCATAGCACATCTTCTGGTAGTGGGGATAGTTCTGCTTGGAGGTCGACAGTACCTCGCTCAGGTAATATATTGGTCTCTGGACAGGTAGCGCCTTGCCTTCCTCCTTGCGCTCTACTACAATGACTGTGCTGACTACTCGGCTGGTGGCGGCGATGTACAGGAGCATAGGTTCCTTAGGAGTCGGAGCCGCCAGGACGGGTGGTGTAGTCAGCATCCTCTTCAACTGGTGGAAAGCTTCGTCTGCCTTATGGTTCCACTCGAAAAAAGTGGTCTTCTTCATGAGTTGGTATAAGGGGAGAGCTTTCTCGCCCAGCCGACTGATGAATCGGCTGATGGACGCCAAGCAGCCGGTGAACTTCTGCACATCCAGCAGTCGGCTAGGTACCTCCATTCTCTCGATGGCCTTGATTTTTACTGGGTTGCATTCTATGCCGCGTTCAGAGACCAGGAAACCTAGCAGCTGGCCGGCTGGTACTCCGAAGACACACTTCTCGGGGTTGAGCTTGATCTGGAACCGGCGGAGGTTCTCAAACGTCTCCTTGAGGTCTTCCAGCAGCGTTCCTCGCTTTTCCGTCTTCACCACCACGTCGTCCACGTAAACGTGGGCGTTCCTGCCGAGCTGCTTGAGGAAGCACTTCTGCACGCAACACTGAAAGGTGGCGCCGGCATTCCTTAAGCCGAACGTCATGGTGAGGTAGCAGAATGCTCCAAACGGCGTGATGTCTTCAATCTATCAGCTGGATTCAGCTTGATCTGGTGATATCCTGAGTATGCATCCAAGAAGCTCAACAACTCGCATCCGGCTGTGGAGTCTATCACCTGGTCAATTCTTGGTAGAGCAAATGGGTCCTTGGGGCAGGCCTTGTTGAGGCTCGTGTAGTCAATACACATTCGCCATTTCTTGTTCTTCTTTAGCACCAGGACCGGATTTGCCAGCCACTCCGGAAAGAAAACTTCCATAATGAAGCCGACTGCTAGGAGTCGAGCTATCTCTTCTCCGACAACTCTTCTCTTCTCTTCTGATAAGCGGCACAGGGGCTGCCTGACCGGTTTTGCATCAGACCGGACGTGTAACTTGTGCTCGGTGAAATCCGTCGGTACACCTGGCATGTCCTTGGGAGACCATGCGAAGATGTCCCAATTCTCACGGAGGAAATCGACGAGCTCGCCTTCCTATTTGCTGTCGAGGTTTGCACCTACGACGGCGTACCTCTCTGGGCGCTCCGGATCCAGGGGTATCCTCTTTGTCTCTTTGGCCGGCTTGAATGAACCTTCGGCTTCCGACTCCTTCGGGTTGGGCGATATCTCCGGCTGCTTGCCGGCCATCGCCACAACTCGCTCAAGGAGTCGCTTCTCGTCTACAATCACCAGGGACTCGGCCAGGCGACTGCTCTCGGTCGCACAAGCGAACGACTTCCGGTAGTCGCCGGCCACAGTCAGAATTCCCCTGGAACTGGGCATCTTCATCTTGAGGTAGGCGTAGTGGGGGACCGCCGTGAAGATGGCCAAGGCGGGCCGGCCAAGTAGCGCATGGTATGGGCTCTCAAGGTCCACTACCTCAAACCAAACAGACTCTCTTCTGAAGTGATCTTTGTCCCCAAAGAGGACGTCAATCAGGATCTTGCCGATTGGTGAGCAGGAAAGCCCAGGAACAATGTCGTGGAACACAGTCCGGATGTTCTAAAGCTGTCTCTACTTGATTCCTAACTTCTCCATGGTGTCCTTGTACAGGATATTGATGCTGCTGCCCCCATCTATCAGAACTCGCGAGAAACGCGTGGCCCATTTGTCCGTGGCAAAGGTGGCGTCCAGGACCAAGGCATAGGTGCCCGGACTCGACATCACTTCTAGGTGGTCAGCCCTGCTCCAGCTGATGGGCCTCTCAGACCAGTGCATGAACTCTAGCGTCTCTGAGGCTACTACGTTCACCTATTGTCGCTGCCGCCGCCTGCTGCGTCGATCATCAGCCACACTGGTGAACACCACATAGGCTCCATGCTCTTCAGGGTATTCGTCTTGTACTGCGCCGACTGGCCTGACTGCCGGCTGCTGGGGCGGGGGCGGAGGCGGCTGCCCAGCAGGCGGGGTTGGCAGGAGGTCGTCTCCCTTGGCGATCCTGGTGAGCCAGTGGCACTTCCGGGTGGTGTGATTCGACGGCTTCGCGCCGCTGTGGAACTTGCAAGGTCCATCCAAGGTCTGCTCGTAGGAGAAGGCCGGCAACCAGTTCGGCTTGCCGCCTTTCTGTTGCTTGGGCGGAGGCTGCTCTTCTGGCTGCTGGGCTTCAACGGTCGTGACCTGCTGGCTGCTGGAAGCCGGCTGCAGGGCCTTGCGCTTGTTGTCGCCCTGCTGTTGTCGCCGGCCGGCGTCTGTCACCGGAGTTCTGGGAGCCTGAGGAGCTACTTTGCCAGTCGTGCTGATTTGAATTTCCGTCTTCATGGAGGAGTCTGGCGTAGCGTACTTGTCCGCTATGATCAGCAGCTCGTCGAGGGTTTCTGGCTCATCACAGAGGAGCTTGTGCTTGAGGAGGGTGCCTTCTCGGCACCCGGCTGTGAAGTACTCGATGGCCTGCACCTCGTGCATGCCCTCGCAGGAGTTCCGGAGCTCAGCCCAACGCGTGAGGTAGTCGCGAGTCGACTCGTCAGGACCTTGCACGCACAAGGAGAGCTGACGAGGCTTGGGAGGACACTTGTACGTGCTGGTGAAATTGCGGACGGACGCTTCGGTGAAGTCGACCCAGCTGTTGATGCTGCGGGGCTTTAGGATGTTCAGCCATGTCCGGGACGTGCCCTGGAGCATGAGCGGAACGTACTTTACGGCAGCATGCTTGTTGCCGTTTGCTATGCTGACAGCCGTGGTGTAGTCGACTAGCCAGTTTTCCGGCTTCACGGAGCCGGTATACTTGGGCGTGTCTCTTGGGAGCGTGAACCCTCTGGGAAAGGGCTCGTCCCGAATGCGGGGCCCAAAACAAGGCGGACCCAGCTCGTCTTCTTCTTCCAGCGCCAGGGACCGGTGAAGTCGTTCGATCCGGTGGCGGGCGTCATTCTCTCCAACTCCCTCTCGGCGGCCAAGGCGATCACCGAGAGTCGGATGGTCAACAGGCGGCGGGGAGACTCGCCTCTCCTTGCGGGGAGGGGGAGGTGGACAGTCGTCCCGTCGTTCCACAGCTCTTGGGCGGCCGTCTCAGTCGCGCTCTATGGTAATCCGAGTCCGACTATGGCTGATAGCCGGCTCCTTGTCCTTTCTTCCTCGGGCACCGCCAGTCGGTGTCCGAGACATCGCGCCTTGATCTCGATGCTAGTCATCGTTTGTCCGCTGCGGCGCCTCCGTGCGGCAGCCGGCCTCGTTCTGCGCGGCGGTCGCATTGAGGAGCCGCTGGACTCGCTCCATCATGAGGCGGCGCTCTTCGCCCTCGAAATTGACCAGCTCATCCGCCGCTGCCTGGGCGGCTCGGATGTTCTCCGATGGCATGGCATACACGGGGCGGCTAGCCCCAAACAGGCTGGCGATGGCTACGCCGCGCTGCTGAACCGTGCCAAGGCGGCTGGGCCTTGCCGGGGCCGGCGAGCCGCCAACAGCGCGATCCATCTCCCGCTGGTAAGCTTCTGACAAGCGTCTCATGCTGGCCAGCTTCTTCGCGCCTTCAACAAGCTGAAGGCGGCGCGCTTCTAACGTCTCTGCATCAGCATCTTCCAGAATGGGCACAGCTAGATCTTGCAGCGCCGCGCCGAGTGAGTCGGGCGCCCCTCCGCCAGGGAACTCGTCATGACTGATGACCAGCACCTCAGTGACGGTGCTTCCGTCGCTCTCCGCGTGGGGGAGAGGTTCGTCGTAGACCACCACGTTGGTGGGGAACGCGTCGACTGAAGCGGTGTCGGAGTCGACCAGCATCGGGTCGGTGGAGCCTACGGACTCCAAGTCTACGGCAGGCTCGCCGGAAACATGGAGTTGATCGAGGAGGCCCGCGAGGAGGTTTTCGGGGCCGCCTACGCCTGCGTCGGACGCAGGTTCGTCGGAGAGGCGGACCTCGCTGACAAGTTCGGCCAAGGAGCTGGCTGCGCAGGCGATCTCAACGCCGTGCAGCGCGTCGATGCAAACTTCGTTTTGCGTGCCTGGTTGGCTGCGCTCGCCAGGGAGGAAAAGGGTTCCCGTCCAGAACAGATCTCCGGACGGCGGTGCACCAAGCCCCATGGTGGGCGCCAAATGTCGGGGATTTGGTGCGACATATGCCAACGGATGGCTTATCATGGTGGGGGCGAGTAGAACGTCGCCGGTGCCTAGAAACGGGATGAGGCGAAGACATGCACGCCGGCGAATCTTACCCAGCTTCGGGGCTCTCCGGGGAGATAATACCCCTACTGCTGCTCTGTGGGGTCTCCGCATGATCACTAGGGTCAAGTGTTTACACGGTTGCTCCTTGAGCTGTGTCTGGTGGTAGGAGAGGGCAAGGCTAGCTCTCTCCTTCTATCTGGTATGGTATAGAACTACTGGGATCCAACCCTTTGCATGGGTGCCCTGGGGGGGTTTATATAGGCCTACCCCCCAGGGGTACAATGGTAATTTGACTAGGCAAGGGCCCAGCCGTCAGTGCCTCCGACCTCCGACTTCTCCACCGACTGCTGGGGCCCGCCGACTGGTGGGCCCTACCGACTGGTCTGGTACAGAGCCGACAGGCCGCGTCCGCCGCGGGCGGGTCTTGCCGACTCCTGATTACTGTAGCCGTGCTCCTGATGATGCAAGCTTGGTCATGGGGTCGTGGCAACAGCCCCGCCGCCTGGCGGGCAATCACTGTGGCTACTCCCCATCTCTTCTTGATTAATGGCGCGTGGGCCCCGGGGGAGGGCTCAGCTGACTCCCCTAGGCCGACTCCCGACGGGGCCGACTGGCGGTTCTCCCGCCGTCTCCCGAGGTCCCGCTGACTGGTGGGCCCCACTGCCTCTAGGCTGTACAGACAAGCCGTCGTGGGCGCAGGACCCGGTACAGTGGTGCTGATGTCAGGGCCAGCCGGGCAATAGTGCCACGCCGCAGGGAGATCTTCCCAAGTACGGCGTGTTGTAGCCATGCCTTCCCTTGCTAAGGGGCGGGGAGTGGGCTTCATTGTAGCCACGCCCCTGCCCCGTCCCCTTCGATGAGGTCACGGTTTGTTGGAGTCGTCGGCCGACTCCCCAAAGCCGGCTTCTCTGGAAGTCGCCCCTGGGACTCGGCCGTGAGCGGGCAGTCGGCCGCCTTGCCGTAGACTCCCCAGGAGGCGGCTCTTCGCCCTGTGGTCTTGAGGGGCGCAGTCTGCCCCGATGTCTTGAAAGGTTATGGGGCTCGGGTTGGCCTGCCCGTGGCCCATTACTCTGACAGCAATGTCGCCGTCGGCCATAGCCATAGGATCGGTGGCACCATCAGCCGGAGGCACAGGGTCGATGGAGAGGAACTTCTCTAGCAGGGCCTCCACTAGGTCCTTCACGGCGTCGGCAGTGGCTGCGCAACGCTCCTCGTCTATATGCTCAAGCTGAGCTCCAAGGTCGGCGCTCGGGTCGCGAAGATGGAGGTGGCTGAAGATGCGCGTCATAGCCAAGGAGGAGAGCGCGTGGGCTTCCCCGTCCACCATGGTGCTGACCCCATTGGCAACACCCTCGAGCGCCTTGACAAGCTGGGGGAGCAGCTCGACAGGGACCTCCTCAGCAGTCACCAACGGCTTCTTCAACCCCCTTCCATAGAGATCCCGCAATGCCTTGCGGAGGGCCTTCTCCCCCTCCACCTCCTTCTTCAACTTCTCCAGGCGATTGCGCTTCGCGGCCTGCGCCCGTGCCAACTGCTCTAGCTCGGTGTCACAGCCAGCGACTGCATCTTCTCGAGCCTTCAGCTTCTCCTCTCGTGCCTCGCGCTGACGAGCGTCAGCAGCACGTTTGTTGCGCAGGGTCTCCAGCTTGGCCTCGGCTGCCGACAACGCTCCTTGGCGGCCTTAGCATCCTTCAACGCCACCTCGCGGCCGGCTGCGACCAGGTCGTTGGCCTGCTTACCCTCCTCAGAAGCTGCCACGGCCTGACCCTATGGCGCCCTCACGGACGCATCGGATCGTAGCCACCCCAAGACCAACTCCAGTCGCACCGACGCCAGCCGACGGTCAGCACCCTGAAGGTCATTGCGAGAAGGATGTACTCTAGGGTATCAGGCGAAGCAGGGGGTCACGGCCCAGCGGTGCGATGGAAGGGGGGAGAGATGGCATCGACACTAAGGCTTGCAGGTTAGCGGTAGTAGAAGGGGACGAGAGCTCCTGAGCCTTCGCGACCTCAGCAAGGGAGCTGGGGGCGGGAACCTCGGGAGCCAGCTTGGTTATGGACATCACCTTCTCCTGAGGATGGGCTTCTGGAACTCGCGAGGACGACCCGGCCGCTGAGGCTTGGGAGCCATCGCCATCCTTCCGCGCCAGAGGAGGCGCGACCGCGGCAGGCTGCTGGGCCTCGGGGGTTGCGGTCGCCCCCTTCTTCTTCTTCACCACCGACGTTGGCCTAACAGTGTAAAGGTAAGGCGTCAAGAAACTGCGGCAAGTATAGGAACGAAGGATCAGGGCGGAGCGCTTACTGGTCCATGGCGGCATACTCCCTCACCCTCTTCTGGAGCACCAGGCCCAAAGGCTTCGCGGATTGGGACACCGGCACGCGAGCCTCAAGGGCAGACAAGGGTACGGCGGCCGGACCCGCAGCAGCGCCGACCGGTGATGAAGCGGAGGCATCGCATCGGGAGATCAGCGCCGATCTGCTCTTCTTCAGGACCCTGGTGAAAGGACATGCGGTGCCCCTATGTGTGGTTTTGGTAATTGATGACATTCTCCATGGACTAATGGTTGCATTGAGTTATATTTGAAGGATTTGTCCATAGGCACTTCTTGAAGTCCATGTGTTGGTTTCAAGGAGTTTATATGTTGACCAAGGTGCTATTAAGGAATTATCCAAAGATTGGTCATGTGAGATTTGAGCTTATTGCAAGCATATCTTGAAAAATAAGATTGTGTAATCATTCATGCTTACCTTCAAGGCATCATCCAAATGAAGAGAGTTGGAAAGGTTCAAGGTTGATCAAGACTAAGTCAAGAGTGAATCAAGTTGATCAAATCACAAAGCATAGAAAATGTACCGAGATGGATCAAGTGATCCCATGGTATGGTAAGCATTGTCCATTACGCTTTGTGTACTAACCCATAGTCTTCGTGAGAGTTCTTTGTGGGGTTAGGTTGCGGTGTGCACATTCATGTGATGCATCACGAAGAGATCAAGTGCTTGAAGATTGCCGTCCATTGTGGTGACAATGGACTTGTGAAGATGTGCCGAAAAGTGGCTCACCCATAATGGAGTATGGGGGAGCAATCTACTAGTCTTCACCAAGCCAACACAATCAAGAAAGGTGGTCCTACTTGAGGAAGTCAAGATCGTCTACATCTAGCTCAAGTGGACTTTATGCAATGCAAAGGTTTGGCCATGATAGGTTCTCTATTTTACCGGTCTCATGGTGGTAGTTGGGAGACTGGGTTATAGGATCGATTGCCGTACTATCAAGGGGGGCTCTCGATGAGTAGCTTGATCATATCATTCGTAGAGAGCTCAAACCATTGCATCCTTGCGTCATCTTTCTTGGTTCTTGTTTGGTTCTCTTTGTGAGATTTGGAGCTTATAGTCATCTTCTTGACAAGCTCGAGTTCATCGAAAACAGAGTTCACATGCTTCTTCTATTGTGTTTTCGGTGTTGGAGGTTTTACTAGTCTTATTCGAAGAAGGGTTCTCACCATTTTATTATGGGACTGTTCTAATTTGCTTTTTATTGTTATTTCTATCATTATTGTGTTAGCCCTTGTCACTAGCTTTCCAACAAACTTGGTTTCGTTGAATTTGGAGTCCGTTTGCAGAAGTTGTGTTAGTTTTGGTAATTGATGACATTCTCCATGGACTAATGGTTGCATTGAGCTATAGCGGTACTACCACCCATGGGAGCGGTAGTACCGCTTGGAGCGGTACTACCGCGGCTACTTCCGTGGCTACTTCCGCTCCGGACCAAAAACTTGTCACAAGTCCAGCGGTGGTAGGCACGGATGTAATTTTTTAGTACCGCTCGCAAGCAGTGGTACCGCTACCCTTTGAGGTAGTACCGCTACCCCAAGCGGTAGTACCGCTCTGTGCGAGCTATGAGCATAACGGTTGGATTTTTTCCCACCTATAAAAGGGGGTCTTCTTCCCCAATGAACCTCATCCTTTGAGCTCGTGTTCTTCCCCCATTGTTGACCTTCTTCGAGCTATTTCTAACTCTTAATCCCACCATGGATTCTTGCTAGTTTTTGAGGGAAAAGAGAGAGGAGATCTAGATCCACATTTCCACCAATCACTTTCTTCTCTATGTGAGGGCAACCCCTTGGATCTAGATCTTGGAGTTCTTAGTGTTCTCCTTCTTATTCTTCCTCTCATTTTCCTCCCTAGCATTAGTTGCTTTGGTGGGATTTGAGAGAGAAGGATTTGGGCACTCCGTGTGCCATTGCCATTGCATTTTGTGCATCGGTTTGAGTTCTCCTTGGTGATACGTCGAAGTTACAAGTTGAGAAGCTTATTACTCTTGGGTTCTTGGTACCCTTGAGCTTGTTCCTCTTGGGTTCTTGGGTGCCCTAGATGGTTGGTGGTGTTCGGAGCTCAATCATTGTGGTGACCGCCCCCAAGGGTTGCCAAAGTGTACGGGTTCGGTGACCGCCCCAAGGGTTGCCATTTGTACGGGTTTGGTGACCGCCCTCAATGGTCCTTTAGTGGAATCACGGCATCTTGCATTGTGCGAGGGCATGAGGAGATTACGGTGGCCCTAGTGGCTTCTTGGGGAGCATTGTGCCTCCACACCACTCCAAACAGAGATTACCATCCGCAAGGGTGTGAACTTCGGGATACATCATCGTCTCTGCGTGCCTCGGTTATCTCTTACCTGAGCCCTTTACTTATGCACTTTACTTTGTGACAGACGTACTGTTTCTTGTCTTATATCTTGCTATCAGTTAGTAGTTTATCTTGCTTAGCAAAGTTGTTGGTACACATAGGTGAGCCTCGTTATTGTAGGTTTTGTGCTTGACAAATTAACCGCTAGGTTTATTCCGCATTTGTTCAAGCCTAAACCGTAATTATTTTAAAGCGCCTATTCACCCCCCTCTAGGCGACATCCACGATCTTTCACCTGGCCTACGGCTCCTTGAGGGGGGTGCCCCTGGACCTCGTGGTGATCCCGGCGGGGTTCAGTGACTCCCTCACGGGATTCTCCCCGGCCTCGTCGTCGCCAGGGAGGGTGCAGAGGAGATCTGTCAGGCGCAGAGGAGAAGTCTCCTCCGCCCCTCCCGGGTCGCCTCCGAGCCCGACCGCTCCTCCCAGCCGGACTAGCCGGAGGACACCACCACCAGGGCTCCAGTGGGCGCTGGTGGCACGAGCCCCCGCTCGTTGAAGATGGGCATGGCAGCGGCAATCTTTGCCCCATCCAGGCGGCGGTACAGCGGAAGATGATTATAAGGTGAGTATCCCTGGTCCTCCCCGACTAGGAGGTGGAGGGCCTTGTCTAGCTCCTCGTCGGACAAGGCATCTGGGCGCGGGTGGAGATCGCCTCCCTCGTCCGTGAGCTTCCTGGAGCAGAGCCAGGCACTGTGTCAGGAACTTCTTGACGATCATGCCCCCATCAGCTTCTCCGCCTTCGGGTCGTCAGGCTTCAGGTCAGCCACCATCCTCCCCAACATCTGCTCCGCCCGCGGGTGATACGTCCATTTTGCATCATGCTTTTATATCAATATTTATTGCATTATGTGCTGTTATTACACATTATGTCACAATACTTATGCCTACTCTCTCTTATTTTACAAGGTTTACATGAAGAGGGGGAATGCCGGCAGCTGGAATTCTGGGGTGGAAAAGGAGCAAATATTAGAGAACTATTCTGCACATCTCCAAAAGTCCTGAAACTTCACAGGAGCACGTTTCAGAATATATAAAAAATATTGGGCGAAAGAAGTACCAGAGGGGGCCACCCATCGTCCACGAGGGTGGGGGCGCGCCCTACACCCCTGGGCGCGCCCCCTGTCTCGTGGGTCCCCTGGTGGCCCTCTGATGCCCATCTTTGGCTATATGGAGTCTTCCATCGAGGAAATAAATCATAAGCAAGCTCACGGGACAAAACTCCGCCGCCACGAGGCGGAATCAAGCTAGGGCTCCGGCGGAGCTATTCTGCCAAGGAAACTTCCCTCCGGGAAGGGGAAATCATCACCATCGTCATCACCGACGATCCTCTCATTGGGAGGGGGTCAATCTGCATCAACATCTTCACCAGCACCATCTCATCTCAAACCCTAGTTCATCTCTTGTATCCAATCTTTGTCTTAAAACCTCAGATTGGTACCTAGGGGTTGCTAGTAGTGTTGATTACTCTTTGTAGCTGATGCTAGTTGGTTTACTTGGTGGAAGATCATATGTTCAGATCCATTATGCATATTAATACCCCTCTGATTATGAAAATTAATATGACTTGTGAGTAGTTACATTTGTTCCTGAGGACATGGGAGAAGTCTTGCTATAAGTAGTCATGTGAATTTCGTATTCGTTCGATATTTTGATGAGATGTATGTTGTCTTTCCTCTAGTGGTGTCATGTGAATGTCGACTACATGACACTTCACCATTGTTTGGGCCTAGAGGGAGGCATTGGGAAGTAATAAGTAGATGATGGGTTGCTAGAGTGACAGAAGCTTAAACCCTAGTTTATGCGTTGCTTCGTAAGGGGCTGATTTGGTTCCATATGTTTCATGCTATGGTTAGGTTTACCTTAATACTTCTGTTGTAGTTGCGGATGCTTGCAATAGGGGTTAATAATAAGTGGGATGCTTGTACAAGGAAGGACAGTACCCAAGTACCGGTGCACCCACATATCAAATTATCACAGTACCGAACATGAATCATATGAATGTGATGAAAACTAGCTTGACGATAATTCCCATGTGTCCTCGGGAGCGCTTTCCTTTATATAAGAGTTTGTCCAGGCTTGTCCTTTGCTACAAAAAGGATTGGTCCATCTTGCTGCACCTATTTTACTTTCATTACTTGTTACCCGTTACAAATTATCTTATCACAAAACTATCTGTTACCGATAATTCCAGTGCTTGCAGAGAATACCATACTGAAAATTGCTTCTCATTTCCTTCTGCTCCTCATTGGTTTCGACACTCTTACTTATCAAAAGGACTACGATAGATCCCCTACACTTGTGGGTTATCAAGACTCTTTTCTAGCACCGTTGCTGGGGAGTGAAGCGCCTTTGGTAGGTGGAATTTGGTAAGGAAAAATTTATATAGTGTGCTGAAATTTACTGTCACTTGTTACTATGGAACATAATCCTTTGAGGGGCTTGTATCTTCACCCCAACCGGTAGAGCAAAGAGTTGCTCCTCAACCTACTGAACCTACTGAAAAAGTTTACTTTGAAATTACTTTGGGTATGATAGAGAAACTGTTGGAAATATGCCCTAGAGGCAATAATAAATTAGTTATTATTATATTTCCTTGTTCATGATAATCCTTTATTATCCATGCTAGAATTGTATTGATAGGAAACTCAGATACATGTGTGGATACATAGACAACACCATGTCCCTAGTAAGCCTCTAGTTGACTAGCTCGTTGATCAATAGATGGTTATGGTTTCCTGACCATGGGCATTGGATGTCGTTGATAACGGGATCACATCATTAGGAGAATGATGTGATGGACAAGACCCTATCCTAAGCCTAGCACAAAGATCATGTAGTTCGTTTGCTAAAGCTTTTCTAATGTCAAGTATCATTTCCTTAGACCATGAGATTGTGCAACTCCCGGATACCGTAGGAATACTTTGGGTGTGCCAAACGTCACAACGTAACTGGGTGGCTATAAAGGTACACTACAGGTATCTCCGAAAGTGTCTGTTGGGTTGGCACGAATCGAGACTGGGATTTGTCACTCCATGTGATGGAGAGGTATCTCTGGGCCCACTCGGTAGGACATCATCATAATGTGCACAATGTGATCAAGAAGATGATCATGGGATGATGTGTTATGGAACGAGTAAAGAGACTTGTCGATAACGAGATTGAACAAGGTATCGGGATACCGACGATCGAATCTCGGGCAAGTACAATACCGCTAGACAAAGGGAATTGTATACGGGATTGATCGAATCCTCGACATCGTGGTTCATCCGATGAGATCATCGTGGAACGTGTGGGAACCAACATGGGTATCCAGATCCCGCTGTTGGTTATTGACCGGAGAACGTCTCGGTCATGTCTGCATGGTTCCCGAACCCGTAGGGTCTACACACTTAAGGTTCGATGACGCTAGGGTTATAAAGGAAGTTTGTTTGTGGTTACCGAATGTTGTTAGGAGTCCCGGATGAGATCCCGGACGTCACGAGGAGTTCCGAAATGGTCCGGAGGTAAAGATTTATATATGGGAAGTCCTGTTTTGGTCACCGGAAAAGTTTCGGGTTTTACCGGTAGTGTACCGGGACCACCGGAGGGGTCCGGGGGTCCACCAAGTGGGGCCACCAGCCCCGGAGGGCTGCATGGGCCAAGTGTGGGAGGGGACCAGCCCCAGGTGGGCTGGTGCGCCCCCCCACCAAGGCCCAAGGCGCCTCCAAGAGGGAAGGGGGGCAAACCCTAGGGCAGATGGGCCCTAAGGCCCACCCCAGGTGCGCCTCCCCCTCTCCCCCTTGTGGCTGCCACCCAGATGGGATCTGGGGGCTGCCTCTGAAGGAAATATGCCCTAGAGGCAATAATAAAGTTATTATTTATTTCCTTATAATCATGATAAATGTTTATTATTCATGCTAGAATTGTATTAACCGGAAACATAATACATGTGTGAATACATAGACAAACAAAGTGTCACTAGTATGCCTCTACTTGACTAGCTCGTTAATCAAAGATGGTTATGTTTCCTGACCATGAACAATGAGTTGTTATTTGAGTAACGAGATCACATCATTAGTTGAATGATCCGATTGACATGACCCATTCCATTAGCTTAGCACCTGATCGTTTAGTATGTTGCTATTGCTTTCTTCATGACTTATACATGTTCCTATGACTATGAGATTATGCAACTCCCGTTTGCCAGAGGAACACTTTGGGTGCTACCAAACGTCACAACGTAACTGGGTGATTATAAAGGAGCATTACAGGTGTCTCCAAAAGTAGATGTTGGGTTGGCGTATTTCGAGATTAGGATTTGTCACTCCGATTGTCGGAGAGGTATCTCTGGGCCCTCTCGGTAATGCACATCACATAAGCCTTGCAAGCACTGCAACTAATATGTTAGTTGTGAGATGATGTATTACGGAACGAGTAAAGAGACTTGCCAGTAACGAGATTGAACTAGGTATTGGATACCGACGATCGAATCTCGGGCAAGTAACATACCGATGACAAAGGGAACATCGTATGTTGTTATGCGGTCTGACCGATAAAGATCTTCGTAGAATATGTAGGAGCCAATATGGGCATCCAGGTCCCGCTATTGGTTATTGACCGGAGACGTGTCTCGGTCATGTCTACATTGTTCTCGAACCCGTAGGGTCCGCACGCTTAAGGTTACGATGACAGTTATATTATGAGTTTACATGTTTTGATGAACCGAAGGAGTTCGGAGTCCCGGATGAGATCGGGGACATGACGAGGAGTCTCGAAATGGTCGAGACGTAAAGATTCATATATTGGATGATATGGTTAGGCCAAGGGGTCAAGCCCATGAGGCTTTAGATCGGTGCAAAAAGGAGTTTTGCGGAGGCCAGGGGGCCAAACGCCGGAGACCCTGGCGTCTGGCCCTGGGCCAGACGTCAAGGCCCATGGCGTCTGGGCCAGACGCCAAGGATTGTGGCGTTTGGTCCTGGAGTCCGAGTGGGACTCTTGCCTTTCGGGCAAAACCAACTTTGAGGAGGCTTTTGCTCCAAGTTTCGACCCCGGGGCTCAACATATAAATAGAGGGGCAGGGCTAGCACCAAAGACACAACAAGTTGATCCACGTGATCTATTCCTTAGCCGTGTGCGGTGCCCCCTGCCACCATATACCTCGATAATACTGTAGCGGAGTTTAGGCGAAGCTCTGCTGCTGTAGTTCATCAAGATCGTCACCACGTCGTCGTGCTGACGGAACTCTTCCCCGACACTTTGCTGGATCGGAGTCCGGGGATCGTCATCGAGCTGAACGTGTGCTCGAACTCGGAGGTGCCGTAGTTTCGGTGCTTGATCGGTTGGATCGTGAAGACGTACGACTACTTCCTCTACGTCGTGTCATCGCTTCCGCAGTCGGTCTGCGTTGGGTACGTAGACAACACTCTCCCCTCGTTGCTATGCATCACATGATCTTGCGTGTACGTAGGAAATTTTTTGAAATTACTACGTAACCCAACAGTGGTATCAGAGCCTAGGTTATTTATGTTGATGTTATATGCACGAGTAGAACACAAGTGAGTTGTGGACGATACAAGTCATACTGCCTACCAGCATGTCATACTTTGGTTCGGCGGTATTGTTGGACGAGACGACCCGGACCAACCTTACGCGTACGCTTACGCGAGACCGGTTCCCTCGACGTGCTTTGCACATAGATGGCTTGCGGGCGACTGTCTCTCCAACTTTAGTTGAACCGAGTATGGCTACGCCCGGTCCTTGAGAAGGTTAAAACCGAGTCTATTTGACAAACTATCGTTGTGGTTTTGATGCGTAGGTGAGATTGGTTCTTACTTAAGCCCGTAGCAGCCACGTAAAACATGCAACAACAAAGTAGAGGACGTCTAACTTGTTTTTGCAGGGCATGTTGTGATGTGATATGGTCAAGGCATGATGCTGAATTTTATTGTATGAGATGATCATGTTTTGTAACCGAGTTATCGGCAACTGGCAGGAGCCATATGGTTGTCTCTTTATTGTATGCAATGCAATCGCGATGTAATGCTTTACTTTATTACTAAACGGTAGTGATAGTCGTGGAAGCATAAGATTGGCGAGACGACAACGATGCTACGATGGAGATCAAGGTGTCGCGCCGGTGACGATGGTGATCATGACGGTGCTTTGGAGATGGAGATCACAAGCACAAGATGATGATGACCATATCATATCACTTATATTGATTGCATGTGATGTTTATCTTTTTATGCATCTTATCTTGCTTTGATTGACGGTAGCATTATAAGATGATCTCTCACTAAATTATCAAGAAGTGTTCTCCCTGAGTATGCACCGTTGCCAAAGTTCGTCGTGCCCAGACACCACGTGATGATCGGGTGTGATAAGCTCTACGTCCATCTACAACGGGTGCAAGCTAGTTTTGCACACGCAGAATACTCAGGTTAAACTTGACGAGCCTAGCATATGCAGATATGGCCTCGGAACACGGAGACCGAAAGGTCGAGCGTGAATCATATAGTAGATATGATCAACATAACGATGTTCACCATTGAAAACTACTCCATCTCACGTGATGATCGGTCATGGTTTAGTTGATTTGGATCACGTAATCACTTAGAGGATTAGGGGGATGTCTATCTAAGTGGGAGTTCTTAAATAATATGATTAATTGAACTTAAATTTATCATGAACTTAGTACCTGATAGTATCTTGCTTGTTTATGTTGATTGTAGATAGATGGCTCGTGCTGTTGTTCCGTTGAATTTTAATGCGTTCCTTGAGAAAGCAAAGTTGAAAGATGATGGTAGCAATTACACGGACTGGGTCCGTAACTTGAGGATTATCCTCATTGCTGCACAGAAAAATTACGTCCTGGAAGCACCGCTGGGTGCCAGGCCTGCTGCTGGAGCAACACCAGATGTTATGAACGTCTGGCAGAGCAAAGCTGATGACTACTTGATAGTTCAGTGTGCCATGCTTTACGGCTTAGAATCGGGACTTCAACGACGTTTTGAACGTCATGGAGCATATGAGATGTTCCAGGAGTTGAAGTTAATATTTCAAGCAAATGCCCGAATTGAGAGATATGAAGTCTCCAATAAGTTCTATAGCTGCAAGATGGAGGAGAACAGTTCTATCAGTGAGCATATACTCAAAATGTCTGGGTATAATAATCACTTGATTCAATTGGGAGTTAATCTTCCGGATGATTGCGTTATTGACAGAATTCTCCAATCACTGCCACCAAGCTACAAGAGCTTCGTGATGAACTATAATATGCAAGGGATGAACAAGACTATTCCCGAGCTCTTCGCAATGCTGAAAGCTGCGGAGGTAGAAATCAAGAAGGAGCATCAAGTGTTGATGGTTAACAAGACCACTAGTTTCAAGAAAAAGGGCAAAGGGAAGAAAAAGGGGAACTTCAAGAAGAATGGCAAGCAAGTTGCTGCTCAAGAGAAGAAACCCAAGTCTGGACCTAAGCCTGAAACTGAGTGCTTCTACTGCAAGCAGACTGGTCACTGGAAGCGGAACTGCCCCAAGTATTTGGCGGATAAGAAGGATGGCAAGGTGAACAAAGGTATATGTGATATACATGTTATTGATGTGTACCTTACTAGAGCTCGCAGTAGCACCTGGGTATTTGATACTGGTTCCGTTGCTAATATTTGCAACTCGAAACAGGGACTACGGAATAAGCGGGCAATGGCAAAGGACGAGGTGACGATGCGCGTGGGAAATGGTTCCAAAGTTGATGTGATCGCGGTCGGCACGCTACCTCTACATCTACCTTCGGGATTAATATTAGACCTAAATAATTGTTATTTGGTGCCAGCGTTGAGCATGAACATTATATCTGGATCTTGTTTAATGCGAGGCGGTTATTCATTTAAATCAGAGAATAATAGTTGTTCTATTTATATGAGTAATATCTTTTATGGTCATGCACCCTTGAAGAGTGGTCTATTCTTATTGAATCTTGATAGTAGTAATACACATATTCATAATGTTGAAGCCAAAAGATGCAGAGTTGATAATGAAAGTGCAACTTATTTGTGGCACTGTCGTTTAGGTCATATCGGTATAAAGCGCATGAAGAAACTCCATACTGATGGACTTTTGGAACCACTTGATTATGAATCACTTGGTACTTGCGAACCGTGCCTCATGGGCAAGATGACTAAAACACCGTTCTCCGGTACTATGGAGAGAGCAACAGTTTGTTGGAAATCATACATACCGATGTATGTGGCCCGATGAATATTGAGGCTCGTGGCGGATATCGTTATTTTCTCACCTTCACAGATGATTTAAGCAGATATGGGTATATCTACTTAATGAAACATAAGTCTGAAACATTTGAAAAGTTCAAAGAATTTCAGAGTGAAGTTGAAAATCATCGTAACAAGAAAATAAAGTTTCTATGATCTGATCGTGGAGGAGAATATTTGAGTTACGAGTTTGGTGTACATTTGAAAAACTGTGGAATAGTTTCGCAACTCACGCCACCCGGAACACCACAGCGAAATGGTGTGTCCGAACGTCGTAATCGTACTTTACTAGATATGGTGCGATCTATGATGTCTCTTACTGATTTACCGCTATTATTTTGGGGATATGCTTTAGAGACGGCCGCATTCACGTTAAATAGGGCACCATCAAAATCCGTTGAGACGACGCCTTATGAACTGTGGTTTGGCAAGAAACCAAAGTTGTCGTTTCTTAAAGTTTGGGGCTGCGATGCTTATGTGAAAAAACTTCAACCTGATAAGCTCGAACCCAAATCGGAGAAATGTGTCTTCATAGGATACCCAAAGGAAACTGTTGGGTACACCTTCTATCACAGATCCGAAGGCAAGACATTCGTTGCTAAGAATGGATCATTTCTAGAGAAGGAGTTTCTCTCGAAAGAAGTGAGTGGGAGGAAAGTAGAACTTGACGAGGTAACTGTACCTGCTCCCTTACTGGAAAGTAGTTCATCACAGAAAACTGTTTCAGTGACACCTACACCAGTTAGTGAGGAAGCCAATGATAATGATCATGAAACTTCAGATCAAGATACTACTGAACCTCGTAGATCAACCAGAGTAAGATCCGCGCCAGAGTGGTACGGTAATCCTGTTCTGGAAGTCATGCTACTAGATCATGATGAACCTACGAACTATGAAGAAGCGATGGTGAGCCCAGATTCCGCAAAGTGGCTTGAAGCCATGAAATCTGAGATGCGATCCATGTATGAGAACAAAGTATGGACTTTGGTTGACTTGCCCGATGATCGGCAAGCAATTGAGAATAAATGGATCTTTAAGAAGAAGACTGACGCTGATGGTAATGTTACTGTCTACAAAGCTCGACTTGTCGCAAAAGGTTTTCGGCAAGTTCAAGGGATTGACTACGATGAGACCTTCTCACCCGTAGCGATGCTTAAGTCCGTCCGAATCATGTTAGCGATTGCCGCATTTTATGATTATGAAATTTGGCAGATGGATGTCAAAACTGCATTCCTGAATGGATTTCTGGAAGAAGAGTTGTATATGATGCAACCGGAAGGTTTTGTCGATCCAAAGGGAGCTAACAAAGTGTGCAAGCTCCAGCGATCCATTTATGGACTGGTGCAAGCCTCTCGGAGTTGGAATAAACGTTTTGATAGTGTGATCAAAGCATTTGGTTTTATACAGACTTTCGGAGAAGCCTGTATTTACAAGAAAGTGAGTGAGAGCTCTGTAGCATTTTTGATATTATATGTGGATGACATATTACTGATTGGAAATGATATAGAATTTCTGGATAGCATAAAGGGATACTTGAATAAAAGTTTTTCAATGAAAGACCTCGGTGAAGCTGCTTACATATTAGGCATTAAGATCTATAGAGATAGATCAAGACGCTTAATTGGACTTTCACAAAGCACATACCTTGACAAAATTTTGAAGAAATTCAAAATGGATCAAGCAAAGAAAGGATTCTTGCCTGTCTTACAAGGTGTGAAGTTGAGTAAGACTCAATGCCCGACCACTGCAGAAGATAGAGAGAATATGAAAGGTGTTCCCTATGCATCAGCCATAGGCTCTATCATGTATGCAATGCTGTGTACCAGACCTGATGTGTGCCTTGCTATAAGTTTAGCAGGGAGGTACCAAAGTAATCCAGGAGTGGATCACTGGACAGCGGTCAAGAACATCCTGAAATACCTGAAAAGGACTAAGGACATGTTTCTCGTATATGGAGGTGACAAAGAGCTCACCGTAAAAGGTTACGTTGATGCAAGCTTTGACACTGATCCGGACGATTCTAAATCGCAAACCAGATACGTGTTTACTTTAAACGGTGGAGCTGTCAGTTGGTGCAGTTCTAAACAAAGCGTCGTAGCGGGATCTACATGTGAAGCGGAGTACATAGCTGCTTCGGAAGCAGCAAACGAAGGAGTCTGGATGAAGGAGTTCATATCCGATCTAGGTGTCATACCTAATGCATCGGGTCCAATGAAAATCTTTTGTGACAATACTGGTGCAATTGCCTTGGCAAAGGAATCCAGATTTCACAAAAGGACCAAACACATCAAGAGACGCTTCAACTCCATCCAGGATCTGGTCCAGGTGGGAGACATAGAGATTTGCAAGATACATACGGATCTGAATGTTGCAGACCCGTTGACTAAGCCTCTTCCACGAGCAAAACATGATCAACACCAAAGCTCCATGGGTGTTAGAATCATTATAGTGTAATCTAGATTATTGACTCTAGTGCAAGTGGGAGACTGAAGGAAATATGCCCTAGAGGCAATAATAAAGTTATTATTTATTTCCTTATAATCATGATAAATGTTTATTATTCATGCTAGAATTGTATTAACCGGAAACATAATACATGTGTGAATACATAGACAAACAAAGTGTCACTAGTATGCCTCTACTTGACTAGCTCGTTAATCAAAGATGGTTATGTTTCCTGACCATGAACAATGAGTTGTTATTTGAGTAACGAGATCACATCATTAGTTGAATGATCTGATTGACATGACCCATTCCATTAGCTTAGCACCTGATCGTTTAGTATGTTGCTATTGCTTTCTTCATGACTTATACATGTTCCTATGACTATGAGATTATGCAACTCCCGTTTGCCAGAGGAACACTTTGGATGCTACCAAACGTCACAACGTAACTGGGTGATTATAAAGGAGCATTACAGGTGTCTCCAAAAGTAGATGTTGGGTTGGCGTATTTCGAGATTAGGATTTGTCACTCCGATTGTCGGAGAGGTATCTCTGGGCCCTCTCGGTAATGCACATCACATAAGCCTTGCAAGCACTGCAACTAATATGTTAGTTGTGAGATGATGTATTACGGAATGAGTAAAGAGACTTGCCAGTAACGAGATTGAACTAGGTATTGGATACCGACGATCGAATCTCGGGCAAGTAACATACCGATGACAAAGGGAACATCGTATGTTGTTATGCGGTCTGACCGATAAAGATCTTCGTAGAATATGTAGGAGCCAATATGGGCATCCAGGTCCCGCTATTGGTTATTGACCGGAGACGTGTCTCGGTCATGTCTACATTGTTCTCGAACCCGTAGGGTCCGCACGCTTAAGGTTACGATGACAGTTATATTATGAGTTTACATGTTTTGATGAACCGAAGGAGTTCGGAGTCCCGGATGAGATCGGGGACATGACGAGGAGTCTCGAAATGGTCAAGACGTAAAGATTCATATATTGGATGATATGGTTAGGCCAAGGGGTCAAGCCCATGAGGCTTTAGATCGGTGCAAAAAGGAGTTTTGCGGAGGCCAGGGGGCCAAACGCCGGAGACCCTGGCGTCTGGCCCTGGGCCAGACGCCAAGGACCATGGCGTCTGTGCCAGACGCCAAGGATTGTGGCGTTTGGTCCTGGAGTCCGAGTGGGACTCTTGCCTTTCGGGCAAAACCGACTTTGAGGAGGCTTTTGCTCCAAGTTTCGACCCCGGGGCTCAACATATAAATAGAGGGGCAGGGCTAGCACCAAAGACACAACAAGTTGATCCACGTGATCTATTCCTTAGCCGTGTGCGGTGCCCCCTGCCACCATATACCTCGATAATACTGTAGCGGAGTTTAGGCGAAGCTCTGCTGCTATAGTTCATCAAGATCGTCACCACGCCGTCGTGCTGACGGAACTCTTCCCCGACACTTTGCTGGATCGGAGTCCGGGGATCGTCATCGAGCTGAACGTGTGCTCGAACTCGGAGGTGCCGTAGTTTCGGTGCTTGATCGGTTGGATCGTGAAGACGTACGACTACTTCCTCTACGTCGTGTCATCGCTTCCGCAGTCGGTCTGCGTTGGGTACGTAGACAACACTCTCCCCTCGTTGCTATGCATCACATGATCTTGCGTGTACGTAGGAAATTTTTTGAAATTACTACGTAACCCAACAGCCGCCACCCCTAGGGAGGGAACCCTAGGTGGGGGCGCAGCCCCTCCCCTTCCCCTATATATACTTGAGGTATTGGAGGCTGCAAGACACACGAGTGCCTCTCCTTCTTGGCGCAGCCCTACCCCTCTCCCTCCTCATCTCTCGTAGTGCTTGGCGAAGCCCTGCTGGAGTACCACGCTCCTCCACCACCACCACGCCGTTGTGCTGCTGCTGGATGGAATCTTCCTCAACCTCTCCCTCTCTCCTTGCTGGATCAAGGCATGGGAGACGTTGTCGGGCTGTACGTGTGTTGAACGCGGAGGTGCCGTCCGTTCGGCACTAGGATCTCCGGTGATTTGGATCACGACGAGTACGACTCCTTCAACCCCGTTCTCTTGAACACTTCCGCTTAGCGATCTACAAGGGTATGTAGATGCACTCTCCTTCCCCTCGTTGCTGGTTTCTCCATAGATAGATCTTGGTGACACATAGGAAAATTTTGAATTTCTGCTACGTTCCCCAACAGAAACTGCTAGATAATCCTTTTACAGGAGATGGAACATTACATCCCGATTTGCACCTAATCTATGTGGATGAAGTTTGTGGATTATTTAAGCTTGCAGGTTTGCTCGAGGATGTTATCAAGAAGAAGTTTTATCCTATGCATCTTGTTCATCGTGATTGTAATTATATATATAATTTTTTGGCCTCGCGAAGGAGAAAGCATCGCTCAAGCTTGGGGGAGGCTTAAGTCAATGTTATATTCATGCCCCAATCATGGGATCTCAAGAGAAATTATTATTCAAAATTTTTATGCTCGGCTTTCTCTCAGTAATCGCTCCATGCTCGATACTTCTTGTACTGGTTCTTTTATGATGAAGATTATTGAATTCAAATGGGATTTATTGGAAAGAATTAAACGCAACTCTGAAGATTGGGATCTCGACGAAGATAAGGAGTAAGGTATAACACCTAAGTTTGATTGTGTTAAATCTTTTATGGATACCGATGCTTTCCGTGAATTTAGCACTAAATATGGACTTGACTCTGAGATAGTAGCTTCTTTCTGTGAATCCTTTGCTGCTCATGTTGATCTCCCTAAGGAGAAGTGGTTTAAATATAATCCTCCCATTGAAGTAAAACTAGTTGCACCTATTAAAGTTGAATAAAAAGACTATCACTTATAATGATCTTGTTGTTCCTACTGCTTATATTGAGAAACCACCTTTCCCTGCTAGAATAAAGGATCATGCATGCTAAAGCTTCAACTGTGGTTCGTAAGAGTAATACTAGAACACCTACTCCCTCTAAGCAAATTAAAGTTGAACCTAGTGTTGCTATGATTAAAGATCTCTTGGCCGATAATATTGATGTGCATGTTATTTACTTCTATGATGAAGCTTATAGAATTGCTAGACCTGATACTAAAAATAAACATAGACCTGTTGTAGGCATGCCTGTTATTTCTGTTAAAATAGGAGATCATTGCTATCATGTCTTATGTGATATGGGTGCTAGTGCAAGTGCAATACCTCATTACTTATATAAAGAAACTATGCCTCATATTGCACCTGCTAAGATAGAGGAAATTGAGGTTACAATTAAGCTTGCTAATAGAGACACTATTTCACCAGTTGGGATTGCTAGAGATGTTGAAGTCTTGTGTGGGAAAGTTAAATATCCTGTTGATTTTCTTGTCCTTGGTTCCCCGCAAGATAACTTTTGTCCCATTATATTTGGTAGACCCTTCTTGAATACTATTAATGCTAAGATAGACTGCAATAAGGATATTCTTTCTGTTGGTTTAGGGGATATGTCTCATGAGTTTAATTTTGCTAAGTTTCGTAGACAACCCCATGATAAAGAATTGCCTAGTAAAGATGAAATTATTGGTCTTGCTTCTATTGTCTGCCTCCTAGTGATCCTTTAGAACAATATTTGCTAGACCATGAAAATGATATGTTTATGAATGAAAGAAGGAAAATATATGAAGTATTCTTTAAACAGACACCTATTTTGAAACACAACTTGCCTATTGAAATCCTAGGGGATCCTCCTCCACCTAAGGGTGATTCCGTGTTTGAGCTTAAACCTTTACCTGATACTCTTAAATATGCTTATCTTGATGAGAAAGAGATATATCATGTTATTATTAGTGCTAAACTTTCAGAGCATGAAGAAAAGAAATTATTGAAAACTCTGAAGAAGCATCGTGCTGCTATTGAATATACTCTTGATGATCTTAAGGGCATTAGTCCCACTCTCTGCCAGCACAAAATAAAATTGGAGAAAGACGCGAAACTGGTTGTTGATCACTAACGATGGTTAAATCCTAAGATGAAAGAAGTGGTAAGAAAAGAAATACTAAAGCTTCTGGAGGCAGGTATAATTTACCCCGTTGCTAATAGTCAGTGGGTAAGTCCTAACCATTGTGTCCCTAAGAAGGGAGGTATTACTATTGTTCCTAATGATAAAGATGAATTGATCCCACAAAGAATTGTTACAGATTATAGAATGGTAATTGATTTCCGCAAATTAAATAAATCTACTAAAAAGGATCATTACCCTTTACCTTTTATTGATCAAATGCTAGAAAGGTTATCCAAACATACACATTTTTGGTTTCTCTCAAATACCTGTGTCAAAAGAGGATCAAGAAAAGACAACTTTTACTTGCCCTTTTGGTACCTTTGCTTATATATGTATGCCTTTTGGTTTAAGCAATGCACCTGCTACTTTTCAAAGATGTATGACTGCTATATTCTCTGACTTTTGTGAAAAGATTGTTGAGGTTTTCATTGATGATTTCTCCATTTATGGAACTTCTTTTGATGATTGCTTAAGCAACCTTGATCGAGTTTTGCAAATATGTGAAGAAACTAATCTTGTATTGAATTGGGAGAAGTGCCACTTTATGGTTAATGAAGGTATTGTCTTGGGGCATAAAATTTCTGAAAGAGGTGTTGAAGTTGATAAAGCTAAGGTAGATGCTATCGAAAAGATGTCGTGTCCTAAGGACATCAAAGGTATAAGAAGTTTCCTTGGTCATGCCGGTTTTTATAGGAGGTTCATTAAGGACTACTCTAAAATTTCTAGGCCTCTGACTAATCTCTTACAAAAAGATGTTCCTTCTGTCTTTGATGATGATTTTGTAGAGGCATTTGAAATACTTAAGGAAGCTTTCATTTTTGCACCTATTCTTTAGCCTCCTGATTGGACTTTACCATTTGAAATCATGTGTGATGCTAGTGATTATGCTGTAGGGGCTGTTCTAGGACAAAGAGTTGATAAGAAATTAAATGTTATTCAATATGCTAGCAAAACTATAGACAGTGCTCAAAGAAATTATGCTACTACTAAAAAAGAATTTTTTAGCAGTTGTATTTGCTTGTGATAAGTTCAGACCTTATATTGTTGTTTCTAAAGTAACTGTTCACACTGATCATGTGCTATTAAATATCTTATGGAAAAGAAAGATACTAAACCTAGACTTATTAGATGGGTTCTCTTGCTACAAGAATTTGATTTGCATATTATTGATAGAAAGGGAGCTGAGATCCCCATTGCAGACAACTTGTCTAGGTTAGAGAATGTTCTTGATGACCGACTACCTATTGATGATAGCTTTCCTGATGAACAATTAGCTGTGATAAATGCTTCTCGTACTGCTCCATGGTATGCTGATTATGCTAATTATATTGTTGCTAAGTTTATACCACCTAGTTTCACATACCAGCAAAAGAACATGTTCTTCTATGATTTAAGACATTACTTCTGGGATGACCCACATGTTTATAAAGAAGGAGTAGATGGTGTTATTAGACGTTGTGTACCTGAGCATGAACAGGAACAGATCCTACGCAAGTGTCACTCCGGGGCTTATGGAGGACACCATGCTAGAGATAGAACTGCACATAAGGTATTGCAATCCGGTTTTTATTGGCCTACTCTCTTCAAGGATGCATGTAAGTTTGTTTTGTCTTGTGATGAATGTCAAAGAATTGGTAATATTAGTAGACGTCAAGAAATGCCTATGAACTATTCACTTGTTATTGAACCATTTGATGTTTGGGGCTTTGATTATATGGGACCGTTTCCTTCCTCTAATGGGTACACACATATTTTAGTTGTTGTTGATTACGTTACTAAGTGGGTAGAAGCTATTCCAACTAGTAGTGCTGATCATAACACGTCTATTAAGATGCTTAAAGAAGTTATTTTTCTGAGGTTTGGAGTCCCTAGATACTTAATGACTGATGGTGGTTCACATTTTATTCATGGTGCCTTTCGTAAGTCCATAAACCATTTTATATGGTAATCATAGAATTGCATCTCCATACCACTCACAGTCTAGCGGTCAAGTAGAACTGAGCAATAGAGAGCTTAAATTAATTCTGCAAAAGACTGTTAATAGATCTAGAAAGAATTGGTCCAAGAAACTTCATGATGCATTATGGGCCTATAGAACTGCATATAAAAATCCTATGGGTATGTCTCCATATAAAATGGTTTATGGAAAAGCATGTCACTTGCCTCTCGAACTAGAACATAAGACATATTGGGCATTTAAAGAGCTCAATTATGATTTCAAACTTGCCGATGAGAAGAGGCTTTTTGACATTAGCTCACTTGATGAATGGAGAACCCAGGCTTATGAGAATGCCAAACTGTTTAAAGAAAAAGTTAAAAGATGGCATGACGAAAGGATACAAAAACGTGAGTTTAATGTAGGTGATTATGTATTGTTATACAAATCTCGTTTAAGATTTTTTGCAGGCAAACTCCTGTCTAAGTGGGAAGGTCCTTACATCATCGAGGATGTCTATCGTTCCAGTGCTATAAAAATCAACAACTTCGAAGGCACAAATCCGAGGGTGGTGAATGGTCAAAGAATCAAACATTATATCTCAGGTAATCCCATAAATGTTGAAACTAATGTTATTGAAACTGTAACCCGGGAGGAATACATAAGGGAAACTTTCCAGAATGTTTCAGACTCCAAAAAGGAATAGGTATGTGGTACGGTAAGTAAACCGACTCCAAAACAGTTCTAATAGCAATTTTCTCCGTTTTGGAATATTTAAGAAAATAGGAAAATAAGAAGCAGTCCGGGAAGGACACGAGAAGTCCATGAGGGTGGAGGGCACGCCCTACCCCCTAGGCATGCCCCCCTGCCTCGTGGGCACCTCGTGTGCTCTCCGGACTCCGTTTTCTTGCATGATACTTCTTTTGGTTGGTAAAAATTCATTATATAATCTCCCGAACGTTTCTACCACCGTATCACGCAAATATCTTCATTCTTTGTTTCGAGCTGTTTTTCTGACAGATCTAGATCGCCATGGCGTCTTCAAGTGCCCCTAAGGACAAGTTCTTCGAGAAGGTCATCAACCCCTACCTCACGGAGGTGCTGCAACACCCTCAAACCATCGAGATGCGTGAGGGGTTGCTGCATATCCGTGATGTTGAGGGACCAAGGAGGACCAGAAGCATGGAGACATGGCTCGAGGCAATGGAGCACCTATCGGATCACGGGTTCTGGCAAACCCTCAAGTTTCGAACATGGGCGTGCGTGTGAAGGTTTTCTCCCTATCGATCCACGCCCTAGCCCTCTAAGATCTCATGGACGAACTCGACGAACTTGTAACACAAAGACACAAGATTTATGCTGTTTCGGGCCACCATTGTGGTGTAACACCCTACTCCAGTGTGGTGGTGGATTGCCTCTTGGGCTGATGATGAACAGTACAAGGGGAAGAATAGCCTCCTGAGGTTGAGGTGTTCTTGTGCTTGGTTGGTGTGTGGTTGGGGATGATCTTGATGATTCGCCCTCAATTTGTGATGAGGTCGATCCCCTCTACTGTGGTGGCTAGTTCTACTTATATAGGCCCTGGTCCTCTCCCCAAATATTGAGCGGGAAGGGAGCCAACAATGGCCAATTTGAAAGGGGACAACTAGTACAGCTTATCCTAACAAAAGCGGTCTTCGCCTGCCAAAGGCTTTGGTGGTGACGCTGAGGGAGTCCTGGATTAGGGGGTGTTCGGGTAGCCGGACTATACCTTCAGCCGGACTCCAGGACTATGAAGATACAAGATTGAAGACTTCGTCCCGTGTCCGGATGGGACTTTCCTAGGCGTGGAAGGCAAGCTTGACGATGCGGATATTCAAGATCTCCTACCATTGTAACCGACTTTGTGTAACCCTAACCCTCTCCGGTGTCTATATAAACCGAAGGGTTTTAGTCCGTAGGACAACTTCATCATACAACAACCATACCATAGGCTAGCTTTTAGGGTTTAGCCTCCTTGATCTCGTGGTAGATCTACTCTTGTACTACCCATATCATCAATATTAATCAAGCAGGACGTAGGGTTTTACCTCCATCAAGAGGGCCCGAACCTGGGTAAAACATCGTGTTCCTTGCCTCCTGTTACCATCCGGCCTAGACGCACAGTTCAGGACCCCCTACCCAAGATCCGCCGGTTTTGACACCGACATTGGTTCTTTCATTGAGAGTTCCTCTGTGTCATCGCTTTTAGGCCCGATGGCTCCTTCGATCATCGACAATGATGTAGTCCAGGGCGAGATTTTTCTCCCCGGACAGATCTTCGTCTTTGGTGGCTTCGCACTGCGGGCCAATTCGCTTGGCCACCTTGAGCAGATCGAAAGCTACGCCCCTGGCTATCAGGTCAGGTTTGGAAGCCTAAACTACACGGCTGACATCCGCGGGGACTGAATCTTCAACGGATTCGAGCCACAGCCAAGCGCGCCGCACTGTCTCGATGGGCATGATATAGCTCTGCCGCCGAACAGCGCCTTGGAGGCCGCACATGCATCGATTCCGACCATTGATTCGGAGCCTACTGCGCCGATTGAGGATCAGCGGTTGGACGCTGCCTCAGGGGCTGCGATCTCAGAGGCAATCGAGCTGAACTCAAGCCCCGCACTCTGCATGGCCCGTGACTCCGAGGAGCCGGATTCCTCTCCGAACTCCGAGCCCCCCACGCCCCTGCCGATCGAATCCGATTGGGTGCTGATAATGGGGTTCACCGCCGTGGACATCTTTCAGCACTCGCCCTTCGGTGACATCTTGAATTCTCTAAAGTCTCTCTCTTTATCAGGAGAGCCCTGGCCGGACTACGGTCAGCAAGGTTGGGATACGGACGATGAAGAAATTCAAAACCCACCCACCACCCACTTCGTAGCCACTGTCGACGACTTAACCGACATGCTTGATTTCGACTCCGAAGACATCGACGGCATGGACGATGATGTAGGAGATGAACAAGAACCAGCACCTGTAGGGCACTGGAAGGCCACCTCGTCATATGACATATATATGGTGGACACTCCAAAGGATGGAGATGGCAATGGAACAGCGGGGGACGATACCTCTAAGAAACAGCCCAAGCGCCGGCGTCAGTGGCGCCGCTCTAAATCCCGCCAAAGCAAAAACGGTGATTCCGGCACGGGAGATAATACTACTCCGGATAGCGCCGAAGAACACCCCCTCCAGCAAGATTCAGCACAGGAGGACAGAGAAGCCAGCCCTCACGAGAGGGCGGCAGACCAAGAGGTTGAGGACGATAATTATACGCCTCCCTCCGAAGACGAGGCAAGCCTCGACAACGACGAGTTCGTCGTGCCAGAGGATCTCGCCGAACAAGAGCGTTTTAAACGCAGGCTTATGGCCACGGCAAGCAGCCTCAAGAAAAAGCAGCAACAACTTAGAGCTGATCAGGATTTTCTAGCTGACAGATGGACTGAAGTCCTTGCGGCCAAAGAGTATGAACTCGAACGACCCTCCAAGAGTTACCCAAAGCGCAGGCTGCTACCCCGGCTAGAGGAGGAAGCACCTACATCACCAGCGCATGACATGGCCGACCGGCCACCTCATGGCCGCGACAGAGAGGCCTCTTGGCCCTTCACTCAAGCCATGCCCCGTCGCCGCACCAAGCATACTAAGGCACGGGAAAATGCGCCCGACCTGCGCGACATACTGGAGGACAAGGCAAGGCAAACAAGATCGATCTACGGATCGCGCAGGCGCCCCGCTGCACGTGATGGTGATCGTCACTCCGGATGCAATAAATCCGGCCGGGCCGAACTCGACAAAGCTCCTTCGAGCTGCGTCGTGATATAGCCCAATACAAAGGCGCCGCACACCCACTATGCTTCACAGATGAAGTAATGGATCATAAAATCCCTGAGGGCTTCAAACCTGTAAACATCGAATCGTATGATGGCACAACAGATCCTGTGGTATGGATCGAGGATTATCTCCTTCATATCCACATGGCCCGCGGTGATGATCTACATGCCATCAAATACCTCCCACTCAAACTTAAGGGAACGGCCCGGCATTGTCTTAACAGCTTTCCAACAGACTCAATCGGTTCTTGGGAGGACCTGGAAGCTGCATTCCTTGACAACTTCCAAGGCACTTATGTGCGACCACCGGACGCCGATGACCTAAGCCACATAATTCAGTAGCCAGAGGAATCAGCTAGGCAATTCTGGACACGGTTCCTAAGAAAGAAAAACCAGATAGTCGACTGTCCGGACGCAGAGGCCTTAGCGGCCTTCAAGCATAATATCCGTGACGAGTGGCTTGCCCGGCACCTGGGAGAGGAAAAGCCGAAATCTATGGCAGCCCTCACGACACTCATGACCCGCTTTTGCGCGGGAGAAGACAGCTGGCTAGCTCGCAGCAACAATTTAACCAAGAACCCTGGTAATTGGAATATCAAGGACAAAAGAAACAGGTCGCGTCGGAACAAACAAAAGCGTCGCGTTAACAGCGACATCAACGAGGATACGGCAGTTAATGCCGGATTCCGAGGCTACAAATCCGGTCAACGGAAAAAGCCATTCAAAAGAAATACTCAGGGCCCGTCCAGTTTGGACTGAATACTCGACCGCTTGTGCCAGATACATGGCACCCCCGAAAAGCCAGCCAATCACACCAACAAGGATTGTTGGGTGTTCAAGCAGGCAGGCAAGTTAAGATCCGAAAACAAAGACAAGGGGCTGTATAGCGACAACGAGGAGGAGCCCAGGCCGCCGAAAAACGGTGGACAGAAGGGATTTCCCCCGCAAGTGCGGACGGTGAACATGATATACGCAACCCACATCCCCAAGAGGGAGCGAAAGCGTGCATTACGGGACGTATATGCGATGGAGCCAGTCGCCCCAAAGTTCAACCCATGGTCCTCCTGCCCGATCACCTTTGATCGAAGGGACCACCCCACTAGCATCCGTCACGGCGGCTTCGCCGCATTGGTTCTAGACCCAATCATTGACGGATTTCATCTCACAAGAGTCCTCATGGACGGCGGCAGCAGCCTGAACCTGCTTTACCAGGATACAGTGCGAAAAATGGGCATAGATCCCTCGAGGATCAAGCCCACCAAAAAGACCTTTAAAGGTGTCATACCAGGTGTAGAAGCCAACTGTACAGACTCAGTCACACTGGAAGTGGTCTTCGGATCTCCGGATAACTTCCGAAGCGAGGAGTTAATCTTCGACATAGTCCCGTTCCGTAGTGGCTATCACACACTGCTCGGGCGAACCGCATTCGCAAAGTTCAACGCGGTACCGCACTATGCATACCTCAAGCTCAAGATGACAGGCCCTCGAGGAGTAATCACAGTCAATGGGAACACTGAACACTCCCTCCGAACAGAGGAGCACATGGCAGCGCTCGCAGCAGAGGTACAAACCAGCCTCTCTCGGAAGTTCTCCAGTTCGGCCTTCAAAAAGCCGGACACTGTCAAGCGCACCCGGAGTACCCTACAACAAGACCGCCTGGCACGTTCTGAGCTAGCGTAGCAATGCGGCCCCAACCCTAGCCCTCGCGATATAGCGAAACTAGTGCTTCGCTTACATAACTATGCTCTTGAAATACCATGGGCACAGGGGAAGGGGCAGTATCACGGCACGCCCGAAATACGACTTAAACCGCACCAGGGGCTGCCGGATTCCTTTTTTCTTTTTTCTCTTACTCTCAGGACTCCATACTTCGGATGATCCGTTCGGCAATTCAACTGCTGCACAAAAGATGCAAGATCCAGGAAAGCAGACAAGCCACGCCGCATTATGGAACTCCCAGGTCGTCTCTATTGCGAGCAGTATACCTGTTTTTTAATACAATTCCGCGGCCTGCCCCTGACCAGGACATGTTAAATAGTCCAATTTCTTTTGCTTATCGCACTATTTGTATCGTTCCGCTTTCATAGCAGCCTTTCTATAAACAATGCATAGCTTTTTGTCTATTTTTTGCATTATCCTCTTTTTATATATATGTTTATCAATAACATGTTGCATCCGTACACTGTGGTACGGCAAAAATACGCCAGGGGCTTCAGTACCCATCAATATGGCGTGAGAAGTCCGTACACTTTCACAAGTGCGGCACCCCGAACTTATAGCACTATATGCATCGGCTCCGAATCATGATTTGGGTCAATAGTTGGGTTTGCCCGGCTCCTATGTTTTGGTGCCTTACGTTCCGCTATATCGGCTAAGGTAGCACTAGGAGAACTACTGCGATTGTGCCCCAGTTGAGCTGGGCTGAGCACCTCAGTAGAGAAATCTAAAACTGACTGTCATGATGAGGGGAGAGACCGGTCGCTGTTCGAGAGGTTTTTCGAGTCCTTAAAGACTTATGCCGCTTCGAGCGAGGAATCGGCTTTGTCCGGCCAAGGCGTGGATAGCGCCCCGAACTCGGTCTTCCGAATACTAGGGGCTTCGCCGAAATTTAAAATTATAGAGTTCTATGGCTAAGTGAGAGTGTTCAAGCATTATAGTCCGATTGCCTTGTTCGTTGTGCTGAGCGCCTCCCTCGATGGACCCAATCATGGGAAAAAGAGCGCGCAGGTTTATCCCGAACACCCCAGCACTAGTGGCATGGGGGCAGAAGCCGACGACTGGCCATCTCTCAATTTTTTGATAAACGGCCGCACCGAAAGTAATATTTTAAATTCAAGCATTGCTTAGCGCATATGAACAAGTTTTCAGCGCATAGGATAACACGAGCAAGTTCATTCAAAAATTACATCCTTGGTGCATTCATCCGCCATAAGGCGGGCACTGGCCAGAACATCCTTGTAATAGTTCTCGGGCTTGCGATGCTCCTTCCCCGGCGGCGGCCCGTCCCTCACAAGCTTCTCACCGTCCAGCTTACCCCAGTGCACCTTTGCACGGGCAAGGGCTCTACGGGCACCTTCGATGCAGACGGAGCGCTTGATGACCTCGAGCCTTGGACAAGCCTCCACCAGCCGCCGCACCAGTCTGAAGTAGCTCCCAGGCAGGGCTTCTCCAGGCCACAGCCGAACTATGAAGCCCTTCAGGGCCTGTTCGGCCGCCTTGTGGAGCTCGACCAGCTGCTTCAGCTGGTCGCTCAAGGGCACAGGGTGTCCGGCCTCAGTGTATTGAGACCAGAACACCTTCTCCGTCGAGCTACCTTCCTCGGCTTGGTAGAATGCGGCGGCATCGGATACGCTGCAGGGAAGATCTGCGAATGCCCCTGGAGAGCTCCGGATTCGGGTAAGTAACAAGTAGTTTACTTTTATATGTCTGCTTTGCATAGAGAATGCCTTACCCGCCGCTATCTTTTTCACCGCATCCAATTCCCGGAGGGCGTTCTGGGCTTCGGCCTTGGCAGATTTGGCGGTTTTAAGGGCCGCAGCAAGCTCGGACGCTCGCCTCTTCGAGTCGAGCTCCAAACTCTCATGTTTTTTCATGAGAGCCTGAAGCTCTTGCTGCACCTCGCCGACCTGCGCCTCAAATTTCTCCCGCTCGGTGCGCTCAGTGGCCGCTTTCTTCTCGGCCTCGGATAGCGCCTGCTTGAGGGTCGCCACCTCAGTTGCGGCCCCTACAATAAGCAGTATACTCCTGTCATTTTTTGCAATTGCGTCTTCTTATAGGCATTTTTTCTATAAGGTATCTCTTACCTTCTTTCTCCTCGAGCTGCCGTTTGGCAAGGCCGAGCTCTTGCTCGGTCCGCTCGAGGCCCTGCTTCAGGGCACCCACCTCTGCAGTCAGTGCAGCGGTGGCCAGCAGCGAAGCCTGCATACGTATATTGACTCCTTTTTAGTTAGACTCCTGCGATATTTAATAGATCCTCTATTCGGCTTTTCTTTCCGAACGCCAAACAGAGCATCAGGGGCTACTGTCTATGCGGTTATATGTTGGCATATTTTTACTTACCTCGAAGCTTGTTAGAAGGCTAGCACAAGCTTCAGTTAGTCCGCTTTTGGCGGACCGAACCTTCTGGACCACCGTACTCATGATGGTACGATGCTCCTCGTCGATGGAGGCGCCCTTAAGCATCTCCAGCAGATTGTCCGGCGCCTCCGGTTGGATAGAGGACGCCGGCTCAATAGGCTTGCTCCTCTTGGCAGGAGTTCGCCTGTCGCGGTCCGGAACCGTTGATGATTCCGGCACGGTGTCCGACCTAAAGCCGGACTTGGAGCCCTGGGGGGTCTTGTCCCCTTTACTCCTGGAGTCCGGGAGGTCGCCTCACGACTCCTCCTGGGCCACCTCCTCTTGCCCCGGAGCTTGTCGCGACCCCACTTCGGCGTCATCCGCAGCACAGGGGGAGGCAGCGGGCGGAACTGAATTCACGTCCGATGAATCTAGGGATCCGCTCGATGACTCGTCGAGCCCGTCCTTGGGCGGGCTGCTTATATTCAACATTAGGGTAAGCTACGCAACAAAAGGAATATCATGAGTTACTCTGGTATCCGAACACTTACGATTTCGCCGGACGCTTGGCCCTGTCCGGCCACTCCTCTTCGTCCTCTTCGGCGTCGGGGGCGCAGACCGGCGGAGGGGTTTTCCTCTTCTTGGACCCTTCGGCCTCCCCTACTAGGGCAGCCTTCCTCTTCTTTCCTCCCCCCGCTGGAGGGGGAGAGGTCTCTTCTTCCTCCTCCTCGTCTTCACGGGAGGAGTGCGTCTCGGACTCATCGGACGACGAGTCCAACACCACCATATGCCGGGAACTCTTTCGAGTCCCCGTGGCCTTCTTCTTCTTGGCCTTCTTCTCCGGCACCACATAAGGTGCCAGAACCAGCAGCTTCACTAGGAGAGCAGGGGCTGGGTCTTCGGGCAAGGGAGCCGGATAGTTAATCAGTCCGAACTTCGCCTGCCAATCCTATCAAAGGTGAGGGAGTTTAGATCCCGCATAGAGTCAAACTATGAAGAAAACTTAACATCTTGTAAAAGATGAAAATATTTTACCTCGCCAGCAGGACGCTACGAGCTGAATCCGTGGTCTTTGGAGGCGGATGTGGGAGGCTCGGCGCCTTTGGTTAGCCCCTTCCAGACGTCTTCGTACATCGTGTCGAAGAGCCTGCTCAGAGTTCGGTGCTGCGCCGGGTTGAACTCCCACAAATTGAAGTCCCGTTTTTGACACGGAAGGATCCGGTGGACGAGCATGACCTGGACTATGTTGACAAGCTTGAGCTGCTTGTTCACCAGGGACTGGATGCATTTTTGCAGTCCGGTCACCTCTTCTTCGTCGCCCCATGACAAGCCCGTCTCCTTCCAGGACGTGAGCTGCGTAGGGGGTCCGGATCAGAATTTAGGGGCTGCGATCCACTTCGGATCACGTGGCTCGGTGATGTAAAACCACCCTGACTGCCACCCCTTCAAGGTCTCCACAAAAGAGCCCTCGAGCCATAGGACGTTGGCTATTTTGCCCGCCATGGCACCTCCACACTCCGCCTGGTTGCCGCGCACCACCTTTGGCTTGACGTTGAAGGTCTTGAGCCAGAGGCCGAAATGGGGGCGGATGTAGAGAAAAGCCTCGCACACGACGATAAACGCCGAGATATTGAGGATGAAGTTCGGGGCCAGATCGTGGAAATCTAGGCCATAGTAGAACATGAGCCCGCGGACAAATGGGTGGAGAGGAAAACCCAGTCCGCGGAGGAAGTGGGGAAGAAATACTACCCTCTCATGGGGCCTTGGGGTGGGGAGAAGCTGCCCCTCCTCAGGAAGCCGGTGCGCGATGTCTTTGGATAGGTATTCGGCCTTCCTTAGCTTTTTGACATGGCCCTCCGTGACGGAGGAGACCATCCACTTGCCTCCCACTCCGGACATTGTTGGAGAAGGTTGAGGTAGGAAGTGCGGGCTTGGGCGCTGGAGCTCGGGTGCGCAGAAGATGGATAGGCAAAGGAGGAAGAAGGCGTAGGTAAAAAGGTGGATCCTTATCCCCTTATATGAGCGGATGCGACTATGCGTCCCCACCAGCCTAGTAAAACTCGCTTGCCTCCCAAGCGCCATGATAAATGGCGCGGTTGGGTTACCCATGTCCGTATTGATGAGAATCCCGTAAATGGGGGACACGATCTCTGCTTTGACAAGACGTGCCAAGGAAACCGCCTCGCAAAGCACGCTGAGGTGGAAAAGTGAAAACGATTCGAATAAAGGCTTGGCCGTAGTGTGATGTCACGCTGCGGAATACGTCAGCAGATTAGATTTGTGTTAATATTATTCTCCCTGTGGCAATACGTGGAAACTTATTTTGCAGAGCCGGACACTACTCTTGGTGTTTACAAACTTTTATGAAGAATTTGGAGGAGGAACCCGCCTTGTAATGCCGAAGACAATCTACGTGCCGGACTCATCATCATTGAAGCCTGGTTCAGGGGCTACTGAGGGAGTCCTGGATTAGGGGGTGTTCGGGTAGCCGGACTATACCTTCAGCCGGACTCCAGGACTATGAAGATACAAGATTGAAGACTTCGTCCCGTGTCCGGATGGGACTTTCCTTGGCGTGGAAGGCAAGCTTGGCGATGCGGATATTCAAGATCTCCTACCATTGTAACCGACTTTGTGTAACAATAACCCTCTCCGGTGTCTATATAATCCGGAGAGTTTTAGTCCGTAGGACAACTTCATCATACAACAACCATACCATAGGCTAGCTTTTAGGGTTTAGCCTCCTTGATCTCGTGGTAGATCTACTCTTGTACTACCCATATCATCAATATTAATCAAGCAGGACGTAGGGTTTTACCTCCATCAAGAGGGCCCAAACCTGGGTAAAACATCATGTTCCTTGCCTCCTGTTACCATCCGGCCTAGACGCACAGTTCGGGACCCCCTACCTGAGATCCGCCGGTTTTGACACTGACAGACGCCGTCCTGGGCTCCATGGTGACCTCCATCTTGTCATCCTTCTGGTCTTGGTCTCATTGCACCAATATGGAAACCTTTGCTTGACGCCTCGATACTCCGCGCCTGCGCTTGCCCCCTTGGCACCAAAGAGGAAGCAAGGACACTGCACGTTGGCGCCCGCCTAGCACCTGCCTGGTCTCGATCGTCATGGCTCACGTCACGAGGACCTCACTAGGTTTGCCTTGCCTTGATCTCTCCGTCCCTCGTGAGCCTGGCTGGCGAGGCCGCTCCTGAGGAGGTCTTGCGTCGTCCGCCTCGCAAGGCTTGGCCCCTCACGAGGGTCTTGAATGCCTTGTCGATGAAGATGGGCCGTACAGACCTGCCAGCCCAGCCACGCCGCGGGCCGCAGGCAGGCAAGTCTGGGGATCCCTGTTCCCAGAATGCCGACAGTAGCCCCTGGGCCCAAGGCACTCTTGGGCTTGGTTTCGGGGCGAAGCCAAAGGTCAATCACGGAGTGCCGCGGGCCCCAAAAGCCTGCGGCCTCGGTTGACGCATGGCGGTTGATTGGACGTGGGCATCTCCGCTTCCCCGCACTGCCTTTGAATCCGCCTAGCTATGCGGCCCTCGCAACCTACACAATTATTCTCCCATCGCCCACGCCTTGCTTCCCCGGTCCTTCTGCTTCCTCGAGGCTCTGCTCCTCCTCTCCGATCTGACATGCACTCCGCCTACTTCATCGCCATGGCGCCTAAGCAAGCAGACAAGGGGAAGAAGCCTCTCTCTTTGCCAAGTGCGCCTCCAGCCGCCGAGCTTGCAGTCGGCCGATCCTTGCTACTCAATGACGAGGCCATGGACAAGGTGCGTCCCATGCTCTCCACCAGTTTCAATGAGTGGGGGAGACGGTGGCTTGGCCTGCATCCCGCGCTCGCATTGCTCAGGCGTTCACCGAGGTCCCAATATTCATTGATGCCCTTTGGGCAGGCCTGATCCCCCCTTTCTCCGCCTTCTTCAACGCGGTGCTTGAACATTACCAAATCCATATGCTGCATCTCGACCCCCAATCTGTGACTCTGCTCGTCGTCTTCGCCTTTGTGTGTGAAGCCATGGTGAGCATCGCTCCTTCTATGGCCCTTCTCCGCCATTTCTTCTTGTTGCATCTGACTGATCCCCGGCAAAGCTTGGGGTGCATGAGCATCCAGGCCGTGGCTGTGACAGCGGGCACGGGGATCGACTTCGAGCTTCCTCCATCCACGAGCGAGTTTCGGACACGGTGGGTATTTGTCAACGCTGGTGTGCTCAGCCCTCTGCTCCACGCACCGTCAGTGCCTGATGTTTCCCACTCCGGCTGGGGCCACGAGAGGCTCGCGAGCCTCCGTCTTGTCCCCGTCTGGCTCAGGCTAAGGATGCTGAAGGACCACGGCGTGACTGCACCGATGGTGGTGACGGAGTTCATCAAACGCCTGGTTGCTCCGCTTCAGCGCCATTCTCGTCCGATGTGGACCTTGTTCAGCAGTCAGGACCATATTAGGTTTCAGGAGTCCGGGCTCCCCCTTGGGATGCAGCAAACAGTGCTAAAGGTCCTGACAGGTGTCCCTTTGCCGGACGAGTTGCCTGGGAAAAACTGGCTGTTGTACCACTTCAGGAACAAGGCTGAATTCGCAGGGAGCATGCCTCCCTTTGATGAGTGGGGGCTGCGTCCGGACGTCCTGGTGGGGTCCCACGAGAACCCTACTAGCGTGGTTCCCCTCTTCGTCACTGGTGCCGAGCTCGTCCCGAATGTGGGTGCGGGGGACAAGCACCGTCAGAGGCTGGCGGCACGAGTGCTGATGTGCAGACGCCGCCTGGGGCTCCAGGGGCGGCATCCTCAGGATCCCGTGATTCTGGGACGTCGGTCGCTGAGGCGATGCAGCATGCGGCTCCCAAGGTCGAAACTCCGGAGGCCTCGGGAAGTCGTAGTGAGACGGTGCCTGACTGTTCTCCGCAGTCAGGCACCCCTGAAGTTGTTCTCTTGAGCACTTCTCCGGCTCCATCCCGTACTGGCCGCCATGTTCAGCACTTTGGTCGGCTTTGCATGGACTTCCAGGAGCTCCATAAGAGGAAAGGACCTCTGAGCGGCAGCGGTATCTTCGGGCCATTGAAGCGACGAAAGTACATCACCGTCGACGAGTAAGTACCTTATCTTGGTGATCTTCTGTGTGCCGCCTTCCTTTCCTGATGATTATCCCCTCAGGACCCCTTCTGCCAAGGCCGTGAAATCTCCTGAGAAGCAGCTCCCTCTCATCCCATCGCACCCGCCAAGCTCCAGCGCTGCAGGCTCGGGCGCTGCCCACGGCGTGGGGTCAGCCGTGGGAGTTGGTCCGTCACCAAGGCGCCCCAAGCTTGCGCCTTCACCGTCCTTTCTTCGCGGCCTTGCTCGGAGCGCAGCAGGAGTGCCAAGGGCTCCTCCCCTGGTCACGGTCGGCAGCTGGTTGGCCTTGACCCTGGGGTCTTCTTCAAGCAGCGGGCCTTGTTTGGTTCGGGCCCCTTGTGAGGGCCAGCTGGCGCCTGGGGCCGTGCCAGCCCCCAGCCCCCTGCTGAGAGGGGGCGCGCCGCGCCGGGCGTCGCCCACAGCCCCCGTAGCGGAGGGCGAGATGGGACGTGTGCTTGAGTTCGAGCGCGGGCGGAGCATCGTTCGTCATGAGCTCTTCCAGGAGGCGATGGACGCGATGAACCGACTTGGCGAAGAACTTGAGGGTGTCGACGCGCGCTTTGAGGCTGAGGGTCTTCGGTTGGCGGAGGAGTGGCACAGGCTAAAAGTGGCCATCAACCTCGGGCGCCACCAGCGCGAGCTGGATAACATGAAGGCCGAGGCCTCCCTTGCATCCTCCTGCGAGGCCTGCTCCCGAGCTCTGGAGGAGGCTCGTGAAGCTGACCGCCGTCGCGAGGCTGCGGAGAAGCACGCGTGGGAGCTCCACGCCTTGAGTGCGTCCCTCGAGCAGCAAGTGGAGGCGCGCAAAGCCGCCCTCGTGTCACTAAGGGGGACGCCTGGCGAGGAAGATGAGGTCTAGAAGCGTGAGGAGGCGTTGGCTCTGGAAGCCGTGGAGCGTAGCCTCGAGCTTGAGCAATTGGAGACGAGGGAGCGTCAAGTTGCCCAAGCGGAAGATGCCGTCGGGGCTCGTGAGGCCAAGGTCTAGGAGGAAGTCGACCGCCGGGTGGCCGAGGTTCGCGCGGATCTTGAAGGTTGGTATGACCTGAAGCTGAAGCTTGCGGAAACTGAGGCAGCGGGCAGGACCACCACTCTGAGGCCAAGGTTAGATGAGGCGGAGAAGCGTGAGGAGGCCACGGGTGCCGCCCTGGTCATGGCACAGGCGGGCCTCCGCCCGCGCCGAACTGCTTTCTCTTTAGAAACGGGTTGATGCCGCTGAGGCCGTCGCGCAGCAGAACAAGGAGGAAGTGCTTCGACGGCGGACGTTGGAGCGCGAGCACGCTCCCATGCGTCAGGGCCTCCGGAACAGGGCTAATACCCCCTGGGCTTCATCGGTGATGAGAATGCACCACCCCCACTTGAATGACTACGCCAGTCACCTGAACTTCTTCACCAACATGGTGACGTGCCTGGAAGCCCGGTCTAATAGGGCTCGTCAGCTTGTGGAAGAGAGAAGTCGGAGTCCGCTTGGGCGTGCGTTCTCCCGCGTGTTCAGCCACCTCCGGAACATTGATTTTGACACCGCCATTTCTCCCATGCCGGAAGCCATCCGGGGTGACTTGGCACGATGGGTTGAAGACCACGTGGATGCACTGGTCAGGGCCTTTGCTTCTGACGATGACGGGGTAGTGGTTGTGGTGGACGAAGGCGACATGGTTGATGACGGAGACGTCGGCGCTGGGGAAGGTGGAGGCAATGCCAACGATGGTGGCAGCGACGACAGCGACGCGTCTAAAGATGACATGGGGGACGCGGCGAGCGACGTATCCGGCTGATTCCTCATTTCCTTGTTATTTACCCTGTAAAAACTTGGGCATGGCCTCGGAAGATTGTAAGAGCATTTTGAGAGGGGGAGCCCCTCATGTAAACAAATCGTTGCTTTTATCCTTATGTGTCAAATTGAGCACGCGTCTTCGCGAGCTTTACGTATACTGGGGCAGGGTTGTTGTTGCGGTTTACCTCAGCCGCGCGAGTCCAAAACCGGCTCAAGAGATTGCGGGTTTCTGAGAAGCTCCTGAGGAATTCGTCGCCACGCCTGAGAGGGCCATGTGATAAGCGAGCGACTGCCACGGCTCGGCACGCGCATGGCTCGTGTGCTTCATGCCTAGCCCGGCTTGCGAGGGGCCCACGAGGGGGAGCGACTCGCGCGAGCTTCGAAATAAGGCAAGAACTAGACTGGGAGAAATAGCTCGAACGAGAAAAGGCATCCCCCCGCGTGCATCAAATGAAAATTCAATTTCAACTTAAATCCAAATCCACATGGCAGGGTTACAGAAAAGAGATCCAAAAAAATGGCCGCGTCCGGCGCCTAGTCTAGTCTTCGACGTCTTCTCACCAGCTCAGAGCTAAGTGCTGCCACTGGGTGTGGGAGGGATCCCTCGAGGCCCGAGGGCGGCTCTCCGGAGACTCCGGGGCGTGCACAGCCCCCACTCATTATTACGTGAGAGTGTCACGGGCGGCGATCTTCACACACACTGGGACTTCTTCACAGGTACCGGCCTTGCTTCATATCGCCAAGCGATGGCCCTGCCTTGCGCCACCCTTGACCACCTTTGAGCCGACCGGCAACCAGGAGGACAAAAAGGGGGGAAAGGGAACGCCAGCGGCGCTCCCGGGGACCACGGGTCCTCTGCCGGGGGAAAGGTTACCGTCGCCACCCCGGCAGAGGGCCTACCTACGGGGGGGCCTTGCTCTGTGTGACGCGGCGAGGGATCTGGCTCCCGACTTCTCTCATGATGCCCCCAACGCGATCCTCCTGGTGGGAAGTAGGTCGCCGAGCTGGGGCCGCTAGCCGCTATGGCGACCTGATTCTCCTGCGACCCATGGTTAGCGTAAGCTTGTTCCCGAGGGATTAGTGGTACCATGTATCTGTTGTCGACGGCGCGGTTGGCGGGGCTCTCCGGCGGCTCCTGGAAGGATTCAGCTCCTAATGCCTCCTCCTCCCAAGCTGGCCCGAGGAACGATCCAGGGTCGTCGTCCGGCGTGTATTCCTGGTCCATCATGCGGGGCACATAGGCTTCCGGGGCTGTCACCCCAAACACCTCGCGGTAGTGCCCCACACTCCACGTCGCCCGACCCAGTGCGGCATCCTGAGGATGATGGCGTGACGCCTCGCTGGGGCCATGGGGAGCAACGCTTGTGCCCATGCTCATCAAAGGCGGCGCGGGGGCAATAGGGCCCCCGGCGCCGCGACCGTCCTGGTGTCGATGAAGCCCCACTACAAAAAAATACACTTCCGTGATGATACGTGTTTGTCACAGTAGGTCATGTTTTCTGTCATGCATGTACATCCATGACAAATTTATGACAGAATCGAGATAGCATCCATGTGCTGTCGTAGAAGTGTTCCATGACATTACCAAAATTATCATCACGGAAGTGTCCACTTCCATGACGCTAAATTGCGCGTCACCGAAGTGCTTTCATCAAGGGTGACCGACACGTGGCATCCACTGTAACGGAACGCCGTTAAGCTATCGGGTCCGGTTTTGTATCCGATAACCCGTTAACAGCCCCGACCAATGGGGATTTTCCACGTGTAAAATCATCATTGGCTGGAGGAAACACGTGTCAGCTCCGTGTTCGCACAGGTGTCACTCATCCAATGGGTGAGATGCGCCTATGATATGTTAACACGTGGACCGGCCCAAATGTGGCCCATAAATTTTAAATGGGCCGACCCAACTAAAGGCCCACAAGATTTTACGGACCATAGTGGGAAGACCCAGCTAAAGGCCCACAAGATTTTGCGGGCCATAATGGGTCGGCCCAGGTAAAGGCCCACAAGATATTTGCGTGCCACAATGGGCCGGCCCAGGTGAAGGCGCACAAGATTTTTGTGGACCATAATGGGCCGGCCTAGCTAAAGGCCCATGAGATTTTGCCGACATTAATGGGCCGACCCAGCTGTAGGCCCACAAGATTTTGAGGACCCTAGTAGGCCGGCCCATTAACTGGCTGCCATGTTTTGGGCCAAATGTCGGCCCATATTTGATCCGGTCCATTAATGGTCTGCCACGTTCCGGGCCTAATAATGGCCCATATGAGATCCGGCCCGTTAAAATCCTGCCACGTTCTGGGCCAAATTACGGCCCAGATCAGGTCCGGCCCTTTAAGAGGCTTTGGGCTAAATTGTGGCCCATATCAGATTCGGCCCGTCAACTGAATGCTACGCTTTTGGGCCCATTTGCTAAAGGCCCGTTTAGTAATTCGGCCTGATATTAGTTTTGGCCTATTAAGGGCCCGTTTAACATTTTGGCCCTCTTTCGGCCTGTTAAAAGCCCGTCATATAGTTGGGCCTAACTACGGCCCGGTTTGCATCCGGCCTGCTCGCAGCCGATAATCTGATTGGGCCAAACAAGGACCGAGACAATTTTGGCCTGTTATAAGTCCATGATTTGATTGGCACATTCATGGGCTAGGGTCTATTTCAGCCTGCTGCCGGCCCATGAGCTGTTCGGCACGTTTCAGGCCCAACCTACTTTTCAGCCTCCTAAAGGCCCATTGAGTTTTCTTTGGAAAATAGGGTCGGCGGTTTACTTGGCCTATTAAAGGCCCGGATCTACTAGTGGGCCAGTTTACATTTAGGCCTGTTAACGGACCAAGATGACGGGGCCCATGATGCGGATCATACATGGTGATTTGCATAGCCCTAAAAAACATGGTGATTTGCATGATGGCCCGATTATGTACCATAATTTTACGGTTTGGCCGGTTACTACGAAGATAGGATATATATACAGTAAAATAACTGCAGCATCGTGAATAAGAAAAAAAAACCTAGACTATACAATAAAGAAATTATGGCATATTACATCCACTGGGCATCAAAGTTCGCCACTATGATAATAAAGCACAAGCAGACAACAGATTACATACACCGGGCAACAAAGATCGCCACAAGTGCAACTAAACACACCGACAAAATAATATACAAAACCGACAGCACTTCAATAGAGTTCAAGAAAGGTTAGCCCTGCTCGGCAGCTGCAACGCAAGCAGCTGAGCAACCTGGTGAGACTGCACTTGTTTGACACTTATATCCTCCTCACTTTGAAAGATAAACAAACAGACAGATGACAGGTGTTGCACATATAAGTATCAGTGCTGACAATTCATCACATTTCTTACTGACAAATAAAGTGACACAGTTTGAAATAGCATTAGCACAATATGGTATTGTTCACGTCAAGACATGGTAGGAAATGACATTGTGAAGGAGTTGGCAGCTTCACGACACCACTAGATTATAGATCAAGAACTCATAAGTATCAATGGTTAGTGTGCTGTCAATTTATCCCATTTCAGATTGGCAAAATAAGATCACTTGCTCTGTATAGTTTAATTTACATGGTATGAAGAAGGAACTTGGTTATACAACTGAAAACTTAAATTGAGAAGGACAAACTTTTGTTTATGAACTGGAGTACATAATAAACTTTAAACATGCAATTTGATGCAAACATGAAATATAAACAGCTATTGCAGTCATGCCTAACCAAATATACACAAGAAAGTTTGAAGGCTTGAGAAGGAAAAACTTACATTATTGGTGAAGGCAGGCTCTATAAAGCCCTTGTCCATGCTGATGGGGAGCAATTCAAGAAGTTTACCACAAAATCTTCTTCATAAGCATTGCCTTTATTCTACATTTTGTTAAGAGTAAATATAGATGTGACAATATAAGAAAAAATGGAGAATATTTAAGATAAGATGAAGAGTGATGCTACATAACCAAGTAGCTATAAATGTAAGTACAATGATACAGGCAAAAGGTATAGCCAAGAGCAATGCAGAGCTAAACTTCTTCAGTACCATCGGTGTTACCCAACCTTATGGTAAGCGTAAATATAGATCTTATGTGTAGAAAATGGAGGGCAAATGAAAATAGGCTGCAGAGTGATGGTACATGAACAACTACCTGTCAATATAAGTACACTGATAAGGGACAACATGTACTTACAAGAACAATGCAGAGCTAAAAAAATTCATTGGCATTGGATATATTCTACACTAATGTAACCATTCATATAGATCAGTTAATTTGGAGCGAACAGTTGATAAGAAAGCTATCATGCATACTGTAGTCACATAATGAACCAGGTATGTATGCAAGTACAGTGATACAGGACAATAGGTACTAACTAGAGCAAAGCAGCGGGCAGCATATTTGCGATATCCTGTCGTTCTTTTCAAACCGGAATTCTTTTTCGAGTAGATTTCCTACAAAAAAGATCCGTAAGGCACATCGGAAAAGTAGAAGTTCAAATTGTCATGCTATATCATAGATAGTACCTCATCCTCGGAACGAGACCAGTGCATAACAAGGTTTTTCCATTCAATGTCTTCTAAATTTAGCACAGGAGACTTCACCAGAAATTTGTTTATAGACTTGCCATCAAAGTGTGATTTCCTCAGGTAACACCGATACTGCTGCAATGCTTCATTGAAAAGAGCAAGCAAGCTTTGCTCGTCATGACTATCTAGATTGACCCTCGCCTACTTACAACAATATAATGTAAATCATTGATGTGTTCAATCAGCAGAAAACAGGAAAATAATCACCATGAATAATAGCACTTACGTGTAAGTGGGACAGGAAGATGTGAAAATGGTGTTTGTCTTCACTATAATCTTCCCATGATGGGAATATATGCACGCGGTCCCTAACAACATTGAAAGCATTTTATTTTAAACTGGGAATAACTGGAATGGGGTTCCAATCTGCAGGAATTAGGTGTCTCTGCAGTTGGGATAGGTCTTCGGCCGGTGGACTTGCTGTACTTTTTGCTGGAGTGGGATTTTTCTGTGGTATGGCTGGTGCTATGGCAACTGAAATCGGCATACCTTTTGCTGGAGTGCAGGTCCTGTGTGGTGTGGCTAGTGGTGTGGCCATTGAAGTATGGGTACAGTCTGCTAGAGTCGGTCCTACATTTTGTGTCACTGTTGTACAACCAATACAAGTGGGGTGCTGTCAGATTTCTCCGGCACAACCACGTTTTTCAAGGACTTTGCTGGTGCTCCTTCAAGTTCGGCAATCACCCTCTTACTTTTTGATGTCTGATGCACAAGAACACCATTTGAGTGGAAAACATGGTATGATGACAGATGGAATATGTATTGATAATGGATGGGCATGGCATCTCGACATATAGGATGAGTAAACTAAGCAGATGGCGGTGCAACAAAGTAGAAGAAATGCAAGACAACATATGCAAGATACGCGCAATCAATAAAACCTTGCCAAATTAGAACAGGCACCTTGATGGGTGAATAGGATAGACCATCTGGCTTTGACTCCTCGAGGTTAGAATAGTCATTAGGATCATATTCTGAACAAGAATCAACAAGTGGTGAGCGTATGAGTTTTATTGCATCCAGAATGGCACTCAATGCCTTGGTGCCAATTTTTGTAAGTCATTGCGGTGTTTAGCTTCAAGAGTGGACTACTGCTAGTGCGACACAAAGCAACTACACAGATCATAGTGTAGATATAATGGGAAAATCGTAAGCATCAGAGTAAAATCAGCAAAGTGGAACTTGCTGGAATATATGTGCTAGTATTGCCGGTACGGCTAGAAAGCCTTCGGATACCAGCTCTCTTCAACTGAAGGTGTGGTACTGTTAATATCCGTGTAACTCTCAAAGGCGACACAGCTCCCCGCATTTCCTTGCTATTCTTATACGATTCAAGTGGGCAGGCCACTACAAATCCTATTCCCATGTTTAGAAAATCCTACGAATCAAAGAGGCCCGACGAGTTCAAAGTGGCCATACCAACCGACCATATAGACCTCTACACTGCAAATGTCCCTGCTCATATTCACTACAAGGAATATACTGTACTACTATCATACTCCCTCCATTCCAAAATATAAGTCTTGGTAGAGATTTCCACTATGGATCACATACAGATGTATCCAGATACATTTTAGATTGTAGATTCACTCATTTTGCTCCATATGTAGTCCATGGTGGAATCTGTACAAAGACTTGTATTTAGGAACAGAGAGAGTACTTATTAAAGAAGAACTGAAGAGGAACATGCTAAAGAAGAGCAAGCAGATTTTGGATAATAAAATATTCGTTGCGCAGTGCCCACACATGATGAACCAAAGCGCATTAAGAGAGCAACTCCCTGATGTCTCTCTATATGTGGTGCACGTGCTTTTTCGAAAGTAAAGTAGGAACATTAGCTGACGAATTAAATGTTATCTTCTTCAGTAATATCTGCATCATATCAGATTCGTACTTGAGCAACAAGTTTCGAATTATGAGTGGCATGTTGTTTAGCTTGATGGATTCAGGAGCAGTGCTAAGCAGGTACGATGATGGTACTGAATATAAAGGCGTGTCTGCATTTGGGTCAGTCGACCATTTCAGGCGGTTGGTTGAAGATCCTACGTCTCCTAACCCTTCTACTTCCTCGTCTTTGATTTTTCCCATACAGAACACCCCACGGGCGGCCGGCCGGACCACTGGCCCCCACCGCCTGTGTTCCTCCGCCACCCCCACCCCCGCCCCCACCCGCGTCGATTTTTCTTCGTCCGGCGAGGCCCCACCACCGCCCCCCAACAACCAAAGTCCCCACCCGAGCCCCTTCGTTCGCACCAGCGAACTTCGGCGAGCTCTGAAAAATCGACTGGTCAGTCTACTGTGATTTCACTAGTGTGGAATATAAAAGGCAAAAACCATAAGCATTGGGAGTATAGTGTTGAGCGTGCCATGGCGGATCTGAAGGTGCAAACCGGAAAAAGGAAACTTCGCAACCAATGTTTGCTCTCAACTAGCAAGTAAGTGATGGACAAGAAATCAGAGTAAAGCAGTGGCGATCTATTTTCTTGCTGCGATAAATAAGTTGAGCAGATACGAAAGAGTACCGCCTCTGGTGCGGCGCCGTGTATGCATCTGCTGAGAATTTGACAGTGCTGCGGTAGTGATGGCTGTCAGCAGCGTGGAAGCAGATCTAGGAGGGTAGATGGTGGCAGCGGGGCGTGGTGGACGAGACGGTCGTAGGAGCGGCGTCGACAAGGTGGATGACGGCGGGGATGAAGCGAGAGGATAGGATGCAAGGATCCCGGTCCGAAGCCATGAATGAGAGAGGTCGATCTCTTGTAATGGACGGCGGCATCGGGGTATCAGCTCCGGCATGGTGGAGGAGGATGGCGGTGGATGGGGTGGCGAACGGAGGAGGCTGGGGTGGAGAGGGTGTTTTGGCGCCCACGGAGTACGAATGGGGAAATGGAGGTGGAGAGGAAGGGGGAACCATGTCTTCAGGGCGCGCTTGTCTCAAATGCGAGGAAATTTACAAACTTAGCCCCCGTTTCAGATTTCCTACATCACAACAATATTAGTCGGTTGGGGATAGGACGGTAATCTCGCATACACCGAATATTTGCCGACGGGAGTTTGTTTTTGGCGCCCACCGTGTATGAATCGGGGAGGGAGTAGATTTTGGCCGAGGACACACTGTTTTTTTGTGCCCACCGTGTATGAATCTGGGTGAGAGGCGGTTATGTCATGTTTGAGTGAAATTACAAACCTACCCCTATGGAAACCTATAGAAATTGAGCAGATAGGCTTTGCGTGGCAGGGATAGGCAGTAGTCATTCCCATCTCGCAGATTTTGGTTTTGGGCGGTTACTGCGACTTTCCCCGCTTCGTTCAAATTTTGCAGAGTGCACGTTTACCGTGCCAACTCAATTCAAATCCTGTTTGTATTCTATTTTTTTCGGGAGGGATCCATTTTTGATTGGAACAAAATTCTATATACATCATTTTTTATATATACTTTCAAAAGCACAACACCCTTTATACATAAATATGGTTTACAAATGGCGTGATCTCAGATTCATAAGGTTGTATCCATCAATTTGGATTTTCAAATATTTGAAACCACTTTATGTTGAAATCCAATGTATGCATTCCCCGCTAACCGTCTCCAATTAATGTGTGTTTCATGCGGGTTTTTTTTCATTCTCAAACATGTATAATGTGTTTCACACACGCAATATATAGTGTAATCCCGTTTAGACATTAATTGCATATAAACCATGCATTGTTTCTAATTAAAGAATATATGGATCACCAATATTGATAAACTATATAACATTACACGTGTCCCCAAATTCAAATGAATATGCATGCTTGATACACCAATTTGCGTTATGATATTATCGATGTCGTGATCTCCAGTTTAAATATTTGAATCCCATTTAATCCAGATATTCGTCTCATATAACTATCACTCATGCTTATATAGGACTATCTCTCTAGACCTATATGTGTTCATCGTCTCTCATGTATCTCTCGTGCTACATGTATGTCGACAATGATCTTTTATCTTCGTAACACACTGACAGTACTCTCTCCCTCGACCTTCATCACTCTATCTCTCTCTAAGTATATCTCGCTCCCTGCTATGTGTCTCTAACTATGATTCTCCATGTGGAATCTCTTTCTCTCACACAAACACAAAACTTTGTCTTCCGGGGTCTCATTTCTCTCTATTATTCCCCTGTGTTCCACTCGCACACCCCTCATATAGAGATGTCTTTCGCTCCTTAGGTATGAGAACCTACGACTCTTCCTCTTAAATATCTCTTTCTCACACACAAACACAAACTCTATCTCCCAGGGTCTCATATTTCTCCACTGTTCTCTTGTATGTCGCTCACACACACACACTCTCTCTCCCTAGAGATATCTTGTGTTCCCTCATATGTTTCTCTAGCTATCACTCTCAGTTTGAATATATCTTTTTCTCTCGCAGACACAAAACTCCGTCTCTCGGGATCTCATTTCTATCCGATATTTGTTTGTATGTTAGTCGCATGCACCCTTTCTTCATCTCTCTCACACCCACACCCATAACTCAGCCTTCTGATCCACTCGACTCCTATCTCTAATGCACACTAGCTAGCATCTTTATCTTTCTTTTTATCTGTTTCTCCATCAACCTTCTTTCATTTATAGGTTGATCTATTTTGCACAATCGTTGTGCCTCACTCCCTCTGCTCGCCATAGATGCATGCTCCAGCCCACTCCACTATCTCTTAAAGACAAAACAAATGCTCAATTGTCGGGCCTTCTTCCCTGCATTCGCGCAAGCATGCATATTATCATACCGATCCATCTCTCCCATGTCGTTGATCTTAGCTTATGACTTATGTCTTCTTTCTTTTATCTCGATCACGCGTGCACGCACACACACACACACACATCCCACGTATACATGTATACCTCTCACACATGCACATTGAAGGTCTCTATGTCTCCATACGTAGTAAATTACCCTCAAGCCTAACGCCACATCGAATCGTTCTCTTCTTGTGTGCACATAACTTCCGCCTGGATGGGTAAAACACACACTCACACTTAACAATCTCCTTCTAGCTACCCCCCTCTCACTCTTCCCCTATATCCCCGAAACCAATAAGACCATCCCTTCGTTTAATTCCTGCCTACATGCACCATCGATATATAGTATTCTTCATCGGTGTCTCTCAAACAAACACGTTCTCTCGATGTCGACTACTCTCACGCGCACACACCTTCTCTTCCCTCTCTATGGGCATTTTCTCTCTCACACCCCATCGTTGGTGGCCTCTACCATACACATCACCTCTCTATGATGAAGCCATGCACACTTAAATTACATCTGCCACCGAGGACCCCGCGGCACACACACACACCCACACACGCACACACAAACAAACAAACACACACACACACACACACACACTCACGCACGCACTCACGCACCCCCCAA
>NC_041382.1:415043983-415057712 GCF_002162155.2 Triticum dicoccoides
ACTGAGACTCCATCTCACACACAGATGCTCTAGGCGGAGCATTTGTTCCTACCACCCTTCATCCACCCTTACCCATATGATAAACAAACACCTTAATTTACTTGTATAACATGGAGAAATTCCACTTTATTTTAGTAGTTAGCAAACTTATCATCTGTACCCTTATAAAAAACCGAGTTGGCAATGATGGTGTACCTGCCATCTCGAAATATAGACCGTCTGATCTATATCTGACAGATAGAAAGCAAACTACGATAATTTTACAAAAGATAGCTGCAACTCTCTCCACATCCTTATCTCCCACAACCTCATTGCTGAGCAATTAAAAACGAAATTCTCCGGAACAATCTAGCATGGTGCCCACTGCCGGCTGCCGGCGCCGTCCATCCCCATGCCTCCGCCCATTCCGACCACCAGTCGCCACCACGCTCCACTCCTCCTCACCTTATCTCTCATCTTTCATTTTTTTGATGACATTCTCGAGATACCAGTTTTCCGATAAAATTCTCGAAATATCATTAGTTTTTACACATGGGATTACTCCTGCATGGGTAAATGACAACAGGTGTTTTGTAAAAAAGATGCATATTGATGTTCCGTGCAATGCACGAGCATCTTGCTTGTAATTATATAACACAAATCACGAGCAGGAAGTGACATTTTTTTACACAACCACGTTAACATGGCCACATAAATCACTAGCTAAAGTAAATATCATTATACTTATATCACGATGCAAAAGGTTGAGTACATTTCCGAAGAGTAGAGTTGCACACACGCACTCTGTCTCTCAAAATCACACACACACACACCAGTTACGTGACGCGACGCCCACTTAAGAAGACACATATGTTACAATTTATGCACCTGCGGGTACACGTGATGCTGCGCATTTATTTAAGCCGGTCGGCGAACCCAAATAGTAGCTGCATTCATTCCCCTCCCGCCGCCTCTTCTCTGGTCGCTGTCGCCCGATAGAACAATCCTACCATTCTATCACTGACATGTGGGACCACCAATCGTGGGTCCCACCAGTCAGCGATGGAAAGGCAGGGTAAGGCAGTGATAGCCATGTCAGAGGATCCATGTCCCACCCGGTAGCCATGGCCCTTTTTGTGCTAGCACTCCTATATAAGGGTTGACCGGTCGCTTCCCGCGGACGTGCGCAGGCGGTGGAAGAGGAAGGAGAAGGGAAGCGGGCTGTGGAGTAATGTTTTTTTACCACAATGTCTTAGGGAACTGAGTGCAATAATTGAGTAGTTTTGCAAACTACCAATACTACACCTGAAACGGTTCAAAACCTATACTCCCTTGCCAGCGCGCGCTTCCCGCGTGAAACGGTCAGCATCGCCCTGGAGCGTCAGTGCCGCATTAATGCCCAGCTAGAGTGGAGGCGACCTCTCACTGGCGGCACGACCGCCGAGAGAGCGCCGCTTCCCGGTGCACCGACTGCTCCGCGTCGAGGCTGGCCATAGGCCCTGTTTGGATCCATGGGTTAGAGTTAGTTTGAGCTAGTTGGGGCTCAAATCTCTACTCTTATAAAAACTGAGTTGGTGATGATGGTGTGCCTGCCATCCTGCAATATAGACCGTCCGATCTATATCTGACGGATAGAAAGCAAACTATGGCAATTTTGCAAAAAGATATCCGCACCCCTCTCCATATTTGTAGATAAGGCATTCCCTCGTTCATCTTCGTCTCCCACGAGATAAACAGCTCTTATAAATGCATCTTGATGTTCCGTGCAACACATGGTCCTCTTGCTAGTAGCCCTAAAGTATCCAAGCATGAGGGTTTAAATTGGAGCAAGTTGCACTAAACCGACCAAAAAAAACTATCCCACCCAAGAGGTGCTAACTGGGGATAGTTCTCATTGGGACCACTGAAAAATCACTTCTCTCTCTCCATTAAGTGCATTTATTGTCAATCTAACCCTGTCACCCAAACACCTCTTTGGCTATAGTTAGTTCAGGGTTAGTCATGAGTTAGTCTAACCTCTAGCTAAGTTAGGGCCTCTTTGATTCACAGGATTGTAAAAACATGGGAATAGGAAAAACACAGGATTGAAATGTCATGCTCATCTCAATCCAATAGGAGTTTAGGTTGTTTGATTGCATCATAGGAAAAACGAAGGATTCTTAGGTTTGATTGGATGCTAGAAATCCTATGGGAAGTAGTACAAAAAAATTCCTTAGGAAAATATCCTATAGGATTCAATCATATGAATCAAACAACCAATATAGGAAAAATTCGTAAGGATTCTAATCCTCCAAAATTCCTATGCAAATCCTTTAAATCAAAGGAACCCTTAGATTATCCAAATAGGAGCAGTATAGGACATGCAAGTTGCTCAAAGCATACAGTCAAATTCGTACGTGAAAGGATTTTTTTCTTTTTGAAAACGGAACGTGAAAGGAAAAATTTTTAGAATGCTCTTGCCATGTCTCTAACATGTGATGAGTTAACTAACCTCAATAGACGGTAAAACGCCAGCCCGCCGCACTTTGAGAGAGACGAGGAGGGAGAAGCGATATGGGTTGCTGGATTACTAGAGATAGGTGTCGCATGGAAGCCAAGAAATATGGTGATAGCGTGGGTTAGCCATGTACTAGTATGATGTAACTACACTAGGCTGTCGTGTTTCGTACTCTTCGAGTCCACTGTGGAGATGATTGGTTGATTTTATATCTCTGAATAATATAAAAAATATTATGAGTGCAGATGCTCCACCCCGAGGTTCCTTGCTCCTTCTCGGTCGTCAGGAATCTATGTTCTTCCACTCTAATTTTTTTATGTGAGCTTTGTTCATCCTTTTGCCTACACGCGACACATCTAGCATCGAGGTGCACGTGTCATGCAAGGATCGTTCCATCTATATGAAGAACACATGGGACTAGAACTACGAGACGGACATGTACCCTGGAGTGGACGTACGAACCTGTGTAATGTAGCACAGTAAGTGAAGTAGAAAGGCACAAATAGTATGAACAAGCGTGGCATATAGGCATTTGTCTCTTACTACCACTAAATGTTGTACGTGCAATGCCCGGCGATGTTATGGAGTACGTGACTAAGTACTCTACTACTACTATATTAATTGGAGGCACATATTAGGTTTTATATTTGTTTACATGTATGCCCCGAGACCTTGCAACTAGACATGTCTTTCTCTCCGGGTCGCACTTTGTATCGTTCATACCACTATTACAGTAGTACTACTACGTGTGGTCTCCGACCCAGAAGTGGAGACGCTCTACCACGCTGTTCATGTCCCACTTCTTTCGCTGACATGTGCGACATCCAGCACGTGCCATGTGTTTGGCACTCCTTCGTCATAAGAGTTGAAACGCTAGCATTCATTATAAATAGAAAATAAATATAAATCACCAGTGATACTATACCAAGCGGTTTCCTTGCTCCTCGATATCGGAAAGAATACTTCCGCTCGCCGACATGTGGGACGTCGACCATCCCGGTCCACTTGCCATGCCCGCAGAACTCCAAGGGAGATTCACCCCGGCCATCGCGTCGCAGTAATTACTAATGAGCCGTCAAATCACAGGGTCAACCTTACCCACTGTGAAGTTGCTCGGACGAAGGAACCATCATGGACTTCGTCTAATTCCGCTTCTTGAAGAAAACTACTGTACCAGCAGTACTGCTAGCTACAGTAGTTACTCCAGCAGAGGCCTCCTTTGGTTCATAGGATAGGAATTTTATAGGAATATGAAAATCATAGGAAGTGAGATGACATGCATCTCAATTCCTGTAGAGAAAGAGATGCCATTTGATGCATAGGATAGGAATTTTTCCATTGAGTCTAGTCTAATGTATTGGTAATTTTCTCTAAAAACTACAGTAGTAACTAGTAGTACTGTTACATGCTCATAATTAATTAAAAAACGTAAGGGCGACACAGACACACACACTAACTACTAGTACTACTACTTCTCACATGCTGGCCAGACACCGTCGTTCTCCTTCCCGGCTTTGTCAGCGACACCCCACCGTGCTTGGATCTCCGCCGACCTCTCCGTAGCAGCGTGTGCGTCCTCTTATTTCTTGCGGTGGCGGGCCTCTCTTTTCTTGAGTGCTTTTAGAATTTTCCGCTCCCTCTGTGCGGCTTTGGCCGCCTCTTGCTCTACCGCCCATTCGGCCTTGGCAGCTTCAAATTCCGCCCACATAGGTGTGAGGTCGCGAGCGGCGATGAACTTGGCACGGTGGGATGCCACTGCTTGCCTACCATTCTGTGTGCGGTCGTGGGCGGCAGGAACTCAGTGCGGTGGGATGCCATCGCTTCCTTATCGGTTAGTGTGTAGCGCGGTGGCATGAATGACGCTTGGTGACAGCTCTGTGTGGAGTGGCCGGACAACCGTAAAGTGCATTGGTTTGTCAAGAGCTCAAGGATAGAAGACAAAGGATATTTGGATTCCACTTCAATCCTGGTCATTTATTACCGAGTGAAATGCATTGGCGGTCATTGAACTTGTCTTGATAGCTCACTTTGATCATTGTATACGAGATATGGTGATTATACGGTCACTGGCTCAACCTATAGCTATGTATTTGTCTGGTTGACCAGTCAAACAGTCCACATGTGCATCATCAGCTCGTGTTCTTTATCTATCTATCTATGCGGGCCTACCTGTCAGTGGAGAAAGAAATAAAAACCAAAATTATGCGTATGTGACATTACTGTTTAGACGTTTGCTGGAGGCCTCCGTGAACACCGAGCATGTATTCACCTGGCTCAACACTAACGGTCATACTCGTGACTCGGCGCCTTGCTCATGTATATAGTCATCACAACGACAATTTATAAAACATCTTAGCTAGAGAGGGTACTATGGTACGGAGTATGTACTATCGTGAGCAACTGGTCATAGTGTCATTGCACATGAGTGTGTGTCTGATTGATTCGTCCATTATTCGTAAGTTATGTATGGTTGTGTGGTGTCTAATGGTGGTCGTCGAATGTTAGCTGGCGACAAGAGCGGTTGCATGGACGCCTGGTTGTCAATACGTGCCGCATACGCTTCAAAGGCTCGTCATCGATGAGCTCACATTTTACCACCACGCCAGCATCTGACTGCCCTGGCCTACCGAAACCCCTTCCATCGCGACCACGCGCTTCCTGCCTGAAACGATCACCGCCTCTATAGAACATCAATGCCACATTCACCGGCCTTAACTGCAGGTGCAGTTGGTGCGTCACTGACATGCGGGCCTGATGCCCGTTGGGCCCACATGTCAGTGAGACAATGCACCTGCAGTTAAGTCACTGAAGCAGCACCCGCATTCATGCCCAACGCGGCCTCTCACTGGCGCGGGTATTGCGGCAGCGCGACGGCCGAGAGAGCGCCATCCGCGCGGCATCCCGGTGCAAGCGACTGCTCCGCGTTAATGACACCATGGCTGTCGATGAACCTACTCTAGTGCCAGCCGTCCATGCGTCTGCCGCGGCTCATTGCCATTCACCCGCTATATTAACTTGAGCCCCAGCTCCCAGCCATAGCCAAAGACCCACACTCATTCTCCTCTGGTCCCTTCCTTCTGTTGGCACCACTCCAACCATGGCCTTCGGGCACTCCAAAGCTCTCTTGGATGTACTGTCGCAGGAGCAGACGAAGGACATCGGTGGCTCCACTTCGGGCGCGCTCCAAAGCTCTCTTGGACATACTCTCGCAGGAGCAGACGAAGAAGATGCTGGCGCGCGTGCGCGGGCGCAGCCGGCAGCGTGGAAGAGTAGTACACGGTAGGTCGCCACCGCTCTGGTCGCAGGAAGGCCACCGCTCCTCCACTCAGTCGACGTCAAGCTTGGTGGGATAAAAATCGGCAGCCGATTAGCCGCTTAACGATGACGTGGAGGCAGAAATCTTCATAACCTTGTGCTTCGGCCTGCCGCCGCCGACATCCCGACAACCCTCAGGTATAGGTTCTTCGAAAGCGGCCTTGCTCTACTGCCCCAGCTCCCCACATGTCTACATGTGCATCTTTTTCTACTCCCATCAGCTCTTCCGAAGCCACCTAAATTTTTAGTATTATTAGAGGTAAAGCTACTTCATGAATTCGAATCTAGGGCTTTGTTCAAACAATGAAGAAAGGGGGGAAAGTTGTAGCATGAATCTAAGACTTGATTCAAAGATGAAAAAATATAGTGAAACTAGTAGAGACCGGATACCCAACCGGTCTCTTGGTTGAAAAGGGAAATAATGGGAAAACGCAGTACAAACTGGATAAGGAACAAATCTATTATTGGTTGAAAAAAAGGATAGAAAGTGGCAGCTGGTGGACAAGTCAACGGAGTATGTCCAGGATTAGATTTGTTGCCCTCACATAGTAAAAGGTCTCCAGGATTAGAATTGCTGCCCTCACATAGTAAAAGGTCTCAGGATTAGATTTGCTGCCCTCACATAGTAAAAGGTCTCCAGGATTAGATTTGCTGCCCTCACATAGTAAAATGTCTCCGGGATAAGATTTGCTGCCCTCACATAGTACAATGTCTCCAGGATTAGGTTTGCTGCCCTCACATAGTAAAAGGTCTCCAGGATTAGATTTGCTGCCCTCACATAGCATGAACAAACTCGGCATCACCACTTTATGCCTCCTTATAGGTACATTGTGCTGATGCGTCCACTGTTGCATGCCCTTATACCAACCTTTTGATGTTGTTAATGTAAGGGCACATGTAAAATGAAGCGATCACACTGTTACCTTAGAGACATGTCTAACCAGTGTTATTGTTTATCTAATGCCTCCAGTGATAAGATGCAATTAAACTGTGTTACAAATGGCATTCCTGCTGTTTTCCCCAGTATGATAAGTAAGTTGCTCCTTTACACTGTTGAGTGTCCTGGTGTCCCCACGGTCCCATGCCCTTAAACCAACTCTTTAGCTGTTGTTGATTTACTGTATCTGGTAAACAAGCAATGCCACCATTAAAGTAATCCCATATTTGAGGAATCTCATTGTTGATCATAATGCTTCTGGTAACATGAAGCATTGCTGACATTTTAAAATTTCTACTGTCCTTGCGTGATTGCCATGAACATACTTAAGATGCTTCTTTTCATTTCATATATGTTTCGTATATTCTTATTGACTAGCAACTGTTTACTTTCTATCTTTTTATGCAGATAGGGATATCCATTTCACCTTGTTGCTATTGTGACCTTTTGTTGAACTGCACAAAACACTTTTTTGGAATGAGTGTCTTGTGCAGTTCAACTAAAATGTCATGTGGGCAGCATCTCTCAATTTTGGTGGAACTGCACAAAATGGTGATTGGAGTTTCCAAAATCTCTGTCAAGTTCTGCTGGTAATCTCGTGCAAAATTTTATTAGCCTTTGCAAGATGAGCCGTCACTGTCACCACAATGGACTGCACAAAAGGATAAGAAAATTATAGTTGCACCTTACATGAGCCAGACAGCCAACCTTAATGTTCCTCAATTTTAGTGCAACTACTAAAGAAGAACCTGCTAGCTCATGAGAGCAAGTACTTCTGGCTAGCTGAATGATGCAATCTTTGCTTCATTTCAGGTGAACTGCAGAAAAAGGCGCATGAATTGAATCATGGAACTCGAGGCAGGCCTCATCCGAGTGGAGCTGTAGGTTGAGTTCAAGGAGGCCACTATTAAGTGAAATCATGCTCTTCTTGTTTGTGCTGTGCAAATAGGAATACTCAACTACAAATGTTGTGACGGTCAAGAGCATTCGCCAAGTTCTTCGATTGTATGACATGGCTAGCCAAGATGGATTTAATCCCGATATTCACTTTATCAAAAGGCTCTAATGGGTTGGTTCTGAATCTTGCAAGCTGAGAATCAATGAGATGTGTAGGCATCTTTGTTGTACTTATTATTTGAATCTTATTTGTTGGTTCTGAATCTTGCAAGTTGGGAATCAATGAGATGTGTAGGCATCTTTGTTGTACTTATTATTTGGATCTTATTTGTTGGTTCTATATCTTGCAAGCTGGGAATCAATGAGATGTGTGGGCATCTTTGTTGTACTTATTATTTGGATCTTATTTGTTGGTTATGAATCTTGCAAGCTGGGAAACATGGCATGATGATGCAAAGGACAACAACCATAACAAACAGTTCAAACTTGGTAGTATTTTCTTTGTGAAAGTGCGACAAATGTGCTGATCGTGTGCGTCCTGAGAATAATAATTCTAATTGTTGTGCATGTTGATCCCGTGGCACTGATAGAACGAGCCAATGCATTGCTTGTTTTAAGTATAAATTTCTATTAAATCTAATTAAATTTAAGTAAAGTGACCACTAACTCCTGTTATTACAGTACCAATACAGACCCGCTTGTGAACCGACGTGTGGCCGGAGTAGGTTTCTTAATGGAGGCGTTTGAATGCGCCGAGAGTGCATCTTCTGTCGGGCGTGCAGCGGACGAGGGAGGGGTAGTAACTGTTGTTGCCTGTACACACTCAGTTTATAGTTGAATCCAGTTCCCCAAGAGCTGAAAAACGAACTGCTGCCGCCGCCTACACACTCGTTCACTTGAAAAGACTCCAATGGCGATCCGAGGGGTGAGCCTGCTGGATATGGACTTCAGCAAGGAATTCCCCTTTGAGTTCGTCGTTCAGTCCTATGGCTGCACCAGGTTGAATGTGATGTACACCAATGATCCGGACTCGGTGAAGCTCTACCTCGCCGAGTTCAAGCAGTACCTATAGGACGAGAAAACACAAGGTTGCAGGACTAGACCTTGTGCCCATCCATTCGTCTCCTGACTGAGACCAGCGGACCGGCGTCACCCAGGTATGTGGGGGGGACGTTGTCCTCTACCTTGGTGCTCTAGCCGTGGTGTCGCCGTCTCTCGTTCCCAACATGGTCAGCAAAACAAGAGGAATCGGGAGACAACTGTTCGTCGAGAGGCTGACAGTCCCGGGCCCACCAGGTCCATGGCCTAGGTTTTGTTGTTTAACATGGGCAGCCCACGACACGTTTCAACATTTTTTGGATCTAGCAGGTATCAAGCGGCCTCTGGGCCTCCCAACCTAGCTTGTCTATAACATCAGCAGCCCTAGTTATGTTTGTTTTTTCAAGACGATGCACAGATCAGTTCTATTTTTCTATAAGAATGCAAAACTGAACCTATATTTATATCTTATTTTGTTACATATATATATATATTAGAAACAACAAAATTTTCCATTAAACCTGTCATTCGTCCAACCATTTTATAGACATGCCCACTTCCTTTATTTTTCGTTTTCATTAATCCTATATCTGAATTTTCTCCCACTTTCTTTTCGATGTAAACTGAGTTTTCTCCCAGTACTTTTCCCTAGAACCAACTCAACTGTCCCATGTCTAGCCTAAAAAATAATAATACCCCACGTACTATTAACTCATCAAATTTAAATGATATTTTATTTCGTAAGTTGAAAGTTCTTACAAAATAATAATAATAATAATTGTTTATATATAACTTGGCAAGTTAACTCCTAGTGATTGCGTACATAAGCTTGCAAAGATTTTACTGACCAATGCAATAATAGATGTGCAATCATGTGTTTATGTTTTTATAACATTTCTCCGTCTAGCCCAACATGATATTTTCACCCAGCCCAGCAAGTCCGCGGATTTCGAGAAAAATGTGAATGGGCTTTAAATTCTACCATATATATAAACGGGCTGCATAGATGCTACATCATTGTTTCACCCAGCCCACCAAATGGACTGGCTGACATGTGGGCCAGTAGGTCGAAGCCTAAGAAGGCGTTGGATTTACATCCAACGGACGTCATTCTTCTTCAATCCCCCAGCGCTGCCGGGACCGCCTGCTCCAGCCTCTGGCGTCCAGTGGCATTGTTCTGCGCTCCTCAGTGAAACGCTACCCCGCCGACGGCCAGGCCATCCCTCCACTCCGCACCTCATGTTATTCTCTGTCGAGTGTAGGCCCACCCCGCACCCGAACCAGTCAAGTCTCCCACTCCTCTCCGTCTGCGACTCCACTGCCGCGTCTTCCCCATCTCCAGGTTGTTCCAGTCCGGGGCCTCACCGTCGTCCATCGCCTCGGTGCGCTCGGTGCGGCATGGTCAACATACGAGAGTCATCGGAAGAGGACTATACGTGGAGAGCCTGACGGCTGGGACCCACGAGGTCCATGGTAGCACGCAAGGAAAGTTCCTCCTTATTACGCACTGTACATGGACTGTACGTGGGAAGGGCTTCTGTATTTCGTGAAAAAATGTTCCCCCCGCTGACAGGTCGGACCCACCAGCTATATCTTCGCACGCAAGGAAGTGCCTCCTTATTATGCACAAAAAATGAATACCCCCTGCTAGCTGGGACCCACCATAGTGGGTGGCTGACTTGTGGGCCTACTAAGTTGACGGGGATGGAGGGCTTTGTCAACTTAGTCAATATGAACGATTCTAGCTCCAGTGACCGTACGATGTCCTTCCAACGGCCATAGTGCTTCTTCAACCTCTAGTCTTCTTGCTCCAGCCGCCCAAAGCAGCTCAGGTCGTGCCATGTGCTCCTGCCTCGCGTGGTCGGTTGTGATGCCGCGGCGGCCTCACCGCTCCCTACTACTCCCACCGCTGGCCAGGGCATCCCTCTACTCACCCACACCCCCTATTATTCTGCGGCAACGGCAGCCTCACGTCGCAGCCGAACCAGTGAACCCTCGTACTCCTCTCCGCGTGGGCATCAACTGCCGCATCTTCCCCGACTCCGCGTCATCACCTTCCTAGGCCTCGTCGCGGTCCACCGCCTTGGTGCTCTCGGTGTAGCGTGGTCAATGTGGTCAACGACCGACTTCCATCGGAAGAGTACTGTATGTGGAGAGGCTGACAGCTGGGTCCATGGCCGCAACTGAGTCCACGGCCATAGCCTAGTTTTTTTGTGATTTGCCAAGTAAGTCGCTTTGTCAGGCATGTTGGGCTGCAAGTCTTTCAAGACGAGGAGAGCTTCATTCGGCTGGCCGAGAAAATGGCCTATCAGTAATGAGAAATGGGATGTACATTTTTAAAACACATCAAACCGGCAATTAGTTTCAAATTTCTATTTTTCATTTCGAGATTTTAAATTGTATTGATTTTTATGCATGGACAAATTGTTGGATTTTATATTGATATATATTTATTTTTAAAATCAGAAATTAGTTTGAACGTGACTCGAAATTTCAGGATTAAAAAGAGTTCGGACCGCACCGAAATATGCAAAATTTTGTATAATTTTTTAACCGTGGCCACAATATGGGTTGTAATGCTAACAAAAAGAATATGGGCTCCAAAAAGCCTGAAGAATTAGCAAATGGGTTGTAAATTATTAGAAATAATGGCAGATGGGTTGTATGCTGTTTTCCACAGATTTGAGGCTTTCCTAAAAAAAGTTTGACGCATAAGCAGTGACTATTGGATGTCCATCCAACGGCCGTCGTGCTTCTTCAATCTCTGCTCTTCCTGCTCCAACCGCCCAAACAAGTGCCAGCGGGACTGCCTGCTCCCTCCTCCCCTGGCCGGATGTGCTGCTGCGCAGGCCTCACCGCCCCACCGTACTCCCATCACTGGCCTAGCCATGCCTCTACTCACCCACAGCTGCTGTTATTCTCCGGCGACGGCAAACGAACCAGTAAACCCTCGTACAGTCGTACTCCCCTCCGCATGGAAAGAACTGCCGAGTCTTCCCTGGCTCCGTGTCGTTCCCTTCCTAGGCCTCGCCGTCGTCCACCGCCCTGGTGCTCTCGGCGTGGCCTGGTCAACATGGTCAACGACCGACATGCATCTGAAGTGGACTGTGCATGGAGAGGCTGACAGCTGGGTCCATGACCGCACGCAAGGAAATGCCTCCTTACTATGCGCAAAATAATGATTCCTCCACCTGACATCTGGGACCCACTGAAAGGGCCTCTGTATTTCGCGAAAAAACGTTACCGCCGTTGACAGCTCGGACCCACCAGCTATATCTTCGCAGGCAAGGAAGTGCCTCCTTATTACGCACAAAAAATGAATACTCCCCCTCCTAGCTGGGACCTAGTATAATGGGAGGCTAACTTGTGGGCCTACTAAGTTGACGGGGACGGAGGGCTTTGTCAACTTAGTCAATATGCATGATTATAGCTCCATTGACCGTACGATGTCCATCCAACGGCCGTAGTGCTTCTTCAACCTCTGGTCTTCTTGCTCCAGCCACCCAAACCAGCGCCGGTCGTGCCTCGTGCACCTGCCTCCCATGGCCTGCTGCAATGCCGCGGAGGCCTCACCACCCCCTACTACTCCCACCGCTGGCCAGGGCATCCCTTGACTCACCCGCACCCCCTGTTATTCTGCGGCGATGGCAGCCTCACACCGCAGCCGAACCAGTGAACCCTCGTACTCCTCTCCGCATGGGCATCCACTGCCGCGTCCTCCCTGGCTCCACGTTGTCCCCTTCCCAGGCCTCGTCGTCGTCCACCACCTTGGTGCTCTCGGCGCGGCGTGGTCAATGTGGTCAACGGCCGACTTCCATCGGAAGAGTGTTGTACGTGGAGATGCTGACAGCTGGGTCCACGGCCACAGCAAGGAAGTGCCTCCTTATTATGTGCAAAATAAATATTCCTCCACCTGACAGCGGGGACCCACCGGAAGGGCCACAGTATTTCATGAAAAAAACGTTTCCCCCTAACTGCTGGGACCCACCAGCTACATCTTCGCACACAACAAAGTGCGTCCGGGAAATAAAAATGGTTCGCCCCCCTGACTGCTGGGACCCACCAGCTACATCTTCGCATGCAAGGAAGTGCCTGACAGTCGGGACCCACCTGGTCGAAGCGTACATAGCATTGTCATTCTGGTCGCGAACGTGTACGTACATACTGGTTGATGTAGAGGCGCGCATGTAGCATGTACATGTACGTACAGCGGCCAGGGTGCAAGAAAGTAAATACAGCCACGTACGTACATACGGGCGGGGTCTCGAATGCCTACTCGCGTGTACGTACGGCCAGGGCTCGTGTACATGGCTGGGTCGGAACGGAGAAACAGTGTTGTCATCGTGTTCACGGGGAGCCAACCGGCTGGGTCGGAACAGAATGCATCATCGTGTTCACCGGGAGGGCTTGGACGGAATAGCCGATGGAAACGAGGCCTGGCGTACTGCAGAACGGAGGAAACGGCCTTGTGTTCGACCGACCACGTTCGAAACGGGATCATGTTCATCGGGAGGGGTCTGGCGTACCGCAAAATGGAGGAAACTGACCTCCTTCGGTCGAAACGAAGGTCCTGTTGATCAGGAGGGGTTTGGCGCACCGCAAAACAAAGGAAACGGACTTGTGTTGGAGCGCTGCGGTCGAAACAGGGGTCCTGTTCATCGGGAGGGGTGTGGCGTACCACAAAACGGGACTCCACGGGATACTGTTGATCTCCACCGTCGACCCCCTCCCGCCTCCACGGGCTACTGTTCATCCACCATCGACCTCCTCCAGCCACCACCTGCGACTGTTCATCCACGGGATCCTGTTCATCCAGCCTCCACCGCGCGCTACTCCACCGGCTACTATTCAACTAGCCCTCTCCACCGGCTCCTGTTCAACCACCCCTCCACGGACTACTATTCATCCAGCCCTCCACCGTCTACTATTCATCCTGCCCTCCACGGGGTGGTCCTGTTCATCCTGCCCTCCACGGGGTCCTGTTCATCCAGCCCCAACCGACTCGATCGATCGGGGTCCTGTTCATCCAGAGGCAACACCACGGGGTCCTGTTCATCCACCCCCAC